>NW_022881349.1:0-36351 GCF_004382145.1 Drosophila mauritiana
TGCGTCACTAAATTGATGACGAGGTGTTTGGCAACTTGACACAATTCATTAAAGTCTTTATATTAATTATATGATAGGGACAATATCATATGCGTCACTAAATTGATGACGAGGTATTTGGCAACTTGATATAATTCTTTAAAGTCTTTATATCAAAATTATATGATAGGGACAATATCATATGCGTCACTAAATTGATGACGAGGTATTTGGCAACGTGATAGAATTCTTTAAAGTCTTTATATCAAAAATATACGATAGGGACAATATCATATGCGTCACTAAATTGATGACGAGGTATTTGGCAACTTGATATAATTCTTTAAAGTCTTATATCAAAAATTATATGATAGGGACAATATCATATGCGTCACTAAATTGATGACGAGGTGTTTGTTTGGCTACAGGAAAAATCATTTATTTATCGAATCATCAAGCAAAGGATAAGCTTCAGTGGATCGCAGTATGGCAGCTGCTCAACCACTTACAACACCTTGCCTGTTACAAAAAGTCGTTTACAATTGATTCTAGGCTTTGTCATTGTATTAAATAATGCTTTTATATGTAACTAGCGCGGCATCAGGTGATCGAAGATCCTCCTAATTTACTATGTTACAAATTACATTGGCATCACATCCATTGTCGTTTATAAAATAAATTATAAACTTTAAATGGTTTAGAAGCCATACAATGCAAATTGCCCCTTATTTATCATTGCAGTCCAGCACGGATACGACCTTAGAGGCGTTCAGGCATAATCCAACGGACGTAGCGTCATACCACTGTTCGCTCGAACAAGTATTGTGCCATTGGTCCGTACCTGCGGTTCCTCTCGTACTACGCAGGAATGCTGTCGCAACAACGTTTTGTCATTAGTAGGGTAAAACTAACCTGTCTCACGACGGTCTAAACCCAGCTCACGTTCCCTTGCATGGGTGAACAATCCAACGCTTGGTGAATTTTGCTTCACAATGATAGGAAGAGCCGACATCGAAGGATCAAAAAGCGACGTCGCTATGAACGCTTGGCCGCCACAAGCCAGTTATCCCTATGGTAACTTTTCTGACACCTCTTGTTAAAAACTCTTTAAACCAAAAGGATCGATAGGCCGAGCTTTTGCTGTCCCTGTGTGTACTGAACACCGAGATCAAGTCAGCATTTGCCCTTTTGCCTTACACTGCCAGATTAGAGTCAAGCTCAAAAAGGGTCTTCTTTCCCCGCTAATTTTCCAAGCCCGTTCCCTTGGCTGTGGTTTCGCTAGATAGTAGACAGTAGGAATCTCGTTAATCCATTCATGCGCGTCACTAATTAGATGACGAGGCATTTGGCTACCTTAAGAGAGTCATAGTTACTCCGCCGTTGACCCGCGCTTACTTGAATTTCTTCACTTTGACATTCAGAGCACTGGGCAGAAATCACATTGTGTCAACACCCGCTAGGGCCATCACAATGCTTTGTTTTAATTAGACAGTCGGATTCCCCAAGTCCGTGCCAGTTCTGAATTGATTGTTAATTGATAATCGTTATAATTGATAAGAACTAATTGGTTTAACCCAAATAGTATTCTTAAAAATTTTAGCAAGAAAGTTCCACAATTGGCTACGTAACTAAACTATCCGGGGAACAAGTAACTAACATAAATGCTAGAAACTCTATTTACCCAGAACGAGCACATAAACCATGTTATTGTTTTCCCAATCAAGCCCGACTATCTCAATCTTCAGAGCCAATCCTTATCCCGAAGTTACGGATCTAATTTGCCGACTTCCCTTACCTACATTATTCTATCGACTAGAGACTCTTCACCTTGGAGACCAGCTGCGGATATTGGTACGGCCTGTTGAGAAGTTTGCGTGTCCCCACCATAAATTTTCAAGGTCCGAGGAGAAAATATCGACACAACAGTATATGTCATGCTCTTCTAGCCCATCTACCATATCTCTCTGCGAAGACTTCCATGGTATACGGCTATAAAACAGAAAAGAAAACTCTTCCGATATCTCTCGACGGCTTCTTTATGGTCGTTCCTGTTGCCAGGATGAGCACGAGGCCCATATTTAATAACAAACGGATACTCAACAGGTTACGGAATTGGAACCGTATTCCCTTTCGTTCAAAATTATTCAAGTGTATTATATTCGCTTTGTTTATATAGTTAGGCATTTTTGTTTTACTTGAAAATTTTCGGCTTTCGCCTTGAACTTAGGACCGACTAACTCGTGATCAACCACTGTTCACACGAAACCCTTCTCCACTTCAGTCCTCCAAGGTCTCATTCGATTATTTGCTACTACCACCAAGATCTGTACCAATGGCAGCTCCATGCAGGCTTACGCCAAACACTTCTACGCATACCATTGTACCTTCCTACTCACTAAAGTTTCAAAATTTATATCACAAGTAATATAAATCATCTACTTTAGCGGTAATGTATAGGTATACAACTTAAGCGCCATCCATTTTAAGGGCTAGTTGCTTCGGCAGGTGAGTTGTTACACACTCCTTAGCGGATTTCGACTTCCATGATCACCGTCCTGCTGTTTTAAGCAACCAACGCCTTTCATGGTATCTGCATGAGTTGTTAATTTGGGCACCGTAACATTACGTTTGGTTCATCCCACAGCGCCAGTTCTGCTTACCAAAAGTGGCCCACTGGGCACATTATATCATAACCTTGAACTTCATATCAAGAAAGTTAAGGTTCTTACCCATTTAAAGTTTGAGAATAGGTTAAGATCGTTTCGACCCTAAGGCCTCTAATCATTCGCTTTACCAGATAAGATTATTTTATATAATATTAAAATGCACCAGCTATCCTGAGGGAAACTTCGGAAGGAACCAGCTACTAGATGGTTCGATTGGTCTTTCGCCCCTATACTCAATTCTGACAATCGATTTGCACGTCAGAACTGTTTCGGTCTTCCATCAGGGTTTCCCCTGACTTCAACCTGATCAAGTATAGTTCACCATCTTTCGGGTCACAGCATATATGCTCAAGGTACGTTCCAGTTAGAGGCATAAATAATATAAATATACATTATACATAACTATATAGAACGCCCCGGGATTGTGTTAATTAGCTATAAATAGCTAAAAAACTAATCCCATTATTAGTCAAGTTAATTACGCTATTAGGTTTACATCCCAATAACTTGCACATATGTTAGACTCCTTGGTCCGTGTTTCAAGACGGGTCCCGAAGGTATCCTGAATCTTTCGCATTGTTAATCATACAAGAGCATATAATAAACACAAAAATCAATGATAATTATGCCATTATATAATTCCGAAAAATTAACGCTCTGTAATAATATAAATCTATCAGCACTTTATCAAATTAATAACATTTATTCTGTGTTAAAATGCAAGCAATTTAATTGGAATAAACTATAAGTTATATTTTATGATAAATTTGGGATATGCTAATAGATTACAATGTCCTTATATGGAAAAAATGCACATTATTCTTAATAATATTATTTAAATATTACAATTTTAATGATGAATTTTCCATAACGGATATTCAGGTTCATCGGGCTTAACCTCTAAGCAGTTTCACGTACTGTTTAACTCTCTATTCAGAGTTCTTTTCAACTTTCCCTCACGGTACTTGTTTACTATCGGTCTCATGGTTATATTTAGTTTTAGATGGAGTTTACCACCCACTTAGTGCTGCACTATCAAGCAACACGACTCTTTGGAAACATCATCTAGTAATCATTAACGTTATACGGGCCTGGCACCCTCTATGGGTAAATGGCCTCATTTAAGAAGGACTTAAATCATTAATTTCTCATACTAGAATATTGACGCTCCATACACTGCATCTCACATTTGCCATATAGACAAAGTGACTTAGTGCTGAACTGTTTTCTTTTCGCTCGCCGCTACTAAGAAAATCCTTGTTAGTTTCTTTTCCTCCCCTAATTAATATGCTTAAATTCAGGGGGTAGTCCCATATGAGTTGAGGTTGTATATATAACTATTTTTTGCCATAAATTCTTTATATATAAATGATAAAACAATCAATTAAATTCGTTATAAATAGTTCCAATAGTTCTTGTAAGCAAAGTTATTTTTTATCCATTTAACGAACCAACGAAGAATAATAACAAAACCAAGATTTTTCTTTTTCCGAATCATTAATAAGAGACAATTCTAGATGAAAAATATTTCAATTTTTTATGCTAGACATTTCTCAGTATTATTTGATTGAAAAAGAAAATATTTCTCTTCGTTTTTCACATTCAAATGTGAGATAATGTTTTTCATTTCTTTTTTAATATTATGAATAAAATCATTATTTAATCCAATAATATACCATATGCTTATAAAAAATTTATAAACAACTTAATTAGCATAGTCTTACAACCCTCAACCATATGTAGTCCAAGCAGCACTATAAAATTAATTAAAGTACATAACAGCATGGACTGCGATATGCGTTCAAAATGTCGATGTTCATGTGTCCTGCAGTTCACACGATGACGCACAGTTTGCTGCGTTCTTCATCGACCCATGAGCCGAGTGATCCACCGCTTAGAGTTTTATAATTCATTTTTATATAATATCAATATTGTTTTTATTGAAAGAAATTAAAAATACACCATTTTACTGGCATATATCAATTCCTTCAATAAATTTATTTTTATACCTAAAAATAAATGTTGCGATATGTCTTAGTTTCATATAAGCATTATGTATCATAAAAATCTGGTTATGGTTTGCTATTTTGGGTGACACATACTGCAAAATTTATATAAAACATTAACCTGATGGATGACAGGTACAAACATTGTATATTTTAGGTTGTTGCATTAGCCAACGTATGCTCATAACATAGATGAACAATACATATTCGCAACGCGTGTATATTATGGTCCATATACACACACACTTATTTTGAATACCACATTCAAAATTATTTTAATTTTAATTCGACTTCTACTTTCAAATTTTGTTCAGTTTCTTCGATTTCCATTTTCGAGAATTTGTTTTTATAGGAAACGCCATTGTTGTAGTAGGTACTGCCACAAATACGCACAACAACATTAATAATGTTAAAGTCTTTTTATGAGGTTGCCAAGCCCCACATATAAAATAAAAGCCATCTTCATTTTATTTTGACTTTAACTTTTGATTCCGTGGAATCATTTTGTAATATTTTTATTTTGGTAAATTGTATTTATTTGTATTATAACAAATGTTTATTAACGATAAGGATATTATACAATAATGATCCTTCCGCAGGTTCACCTACGGAAACCTTGTTACGACTTTTACTTCCTCTAAATAATCAAGTTCGGTCAACTTTTGCGAAACAACCGTAACACGCAAGGCGTCACAGTGATCACGTCCGGAGACCTCACTAAATAATTCAATCGGTAGTAGCGACGGGCGGTGTGTACAAAGGGCAGGGACGTAATCAATGCGAGTTAATGACTCACACTTACTGGGAATTCCAAGTTCATGTGAACAGTTTCAGTTCACAATCCCAAGCATGAAAGTGGTTCAGCGGTTTACCCGGACCTCTCGGTCTAGGAAATACACGTTGATACTTTCATTGTAGCGCGCGTGCAGCCCAGGACATCTAAGGGCATCACAGACCTGTTATTGCTCAATCTCATTATTGCTAGACGCAATTTGTCCATTTAAGAAGCTAGTGTCCTTATAATGGGACAAACCAACAGGTACGGCTCCACTTACATAAACACATTCAAACACAATAAACATTTTACTGCCACCATGAATGAAGGCTACATAAGCTTCAGCACCATAATCCTGAAGATATCTATTTAATATATTTGAGTCTCGTTCGTTATCGGAATTAACCAGACAAATCACTCCACGAACTAAGAACGGCCATGCACCACCACCCATAGATTCGAGAAAGAGCTATCAATCTGTCTTACACACTTATGTTCGGACCTGGTAAGTTTTCCCGTGTTGAGTCAAATTAAGCCGCAGGCTCCACTCCTGGTGGTGCCCTTCCGTCAATTCCTTTAAGTTTCAGCTTTGCAACCATACTTCCCCCGGAGCCCAAAAGCTTTGGTTTCCCGGGAAGCGACTGAGAGAGCCATAAAAGTAGCTACACCCAATTGCTAGCTGGCATCGTTTATGGTTAGAACTAGGGCGGTATCTGATCGCCTTCGAACCTCTAACTTTCGTTCTTGATTAATGAAAACATCTTTGGCAAATGCTTTCGCTTAAGTTAGTCTTACGACGGTCCAAGAATTTCACCTCTCGCGTCGTAATACTAATGCCCCCAAACTGCTTCTATTAATCATTACCTCTTGATCTGAAAACCAATGAAAGCAGAACAGAGGTCTTATTTCATTATCCCATGCACAGAATATTCAGGCATTTGAAGCCTGCTTTAAGCACTCTAATTTGTTCAAAGTAATAGTACCGGCCCACAATAACACTCGTTTAAGAGCACTAGTGCAGGTTTTTAAATAGGAGGAACATATGAAAAAATACAAGTATTTAATCACATATAAGAACTCCACCGGTAATACGCTTACATACATAAAGGTATAGTACTAACCACAATTGTAAGTTGTACTACCCGTATGAAGCACAAGTTCAACTACGAACGTTTTAACCGCAACAACTTTAATATACGCTATTGGAGCTGGAATTACCGCGGCTGCTGGCACCAGACTTGCCCTCCAATTGGTCCTTGTTAAAGGATTTAAAGTGTACTCATTCCAATTACAGGGCCTCGGATATGAGTCCTGTATTGTTATTTTTCGTCACTACCTCCCCGAGCTGGGAGTGGGTAATTTACGCGCCTGCTGCCTTCCTTAGATGTGGTAGCCGTTTCTCAGGCTCCCTCTCCGGAATCGAACCCTGATTCCCCGTTACCCGTTGCAACCATGGTAGTCCTAGATACTACCATCAAAAGTTGATAGGGCAGACATTTGAAAGATCTGTCGTCGGTACAAGACCATACGATCTGCATGTTATCTAGAGTTCAACCAATATAACGATCTTGCGATCGCTTGGTTTTAGCCTAATAAAAGCACATGTCCCATAAGGTTCATGTTTTAATTGCATGTATTAGCTCTAGAATTACCACAGTTATCCAAGTAACTGTTAACGATCTAAGGAACCATAACTGATATAATGAGCCTTTTGCGGTTTCACTTTTAATTCGTGTGTACTTAGACATGCATGGCTTAATCTTTGAGACAAGCATATAACTACTGGCAGGATCAACCAGAATAATGTTTTTCCTTCATATTCCATTCATATATTTTGAATCGAAATAAGCAATATAATAGATATATAGATATATAGATTTTTCACTTTATATAATTCCATGATTTTTATTATATTGAATAAAATTCAATATTTCGCCTTTGGGTAAAATTTTAAATATATAAGTAAAAAAATCCATTCGATTACGGCCATTTTTATATAGCATTCGTAATCCATATTTTCATTTTTAATTTATACTTGTTTTACCAATATAACAAGAATTTCATCTAATTATTGTAATATATATATTTCTATAATTTTATCTTTTTATACATACATATTTCATTATAAAATATCATTTTATTTCCAACATACATAATTATTGTATCCACACATGTACAATTTTTGTTTAACCAATATAAATATTAAGTTAAATCATTTGCATTTTGCAGTCGCGATCGAACACTCGACGAGTGCAGACGTGCCTGCGGATCGACAGCAAATTGTTAGCAAATTGTTCACAGTTGTAAGTCCCGTTACTTGTGCCCAGCCACTTCGCGTCGCGTGATCTTGTCGCGCGTTTTGTTTGGCCCAGCCAACGTACCTAACGGTAGTTCGCACTAACACCATCGCACACCCGAGTGTGCGTGTTATCAGCGCAAAAAACCCAGTGCTCGAAGCAGCGGTATAATTGCAAAGCAGCAGCCACGTGCTGCCTGGCTCACCGGCTTACGGTGCCCAGCTTCCCCCCCCCCCCCCTCCTCACTCCTTATCAACTTTGGAGAAGATGGACTGGCAGGCCCCCCCGCGCACCCACAAGCTTGGAACAACACCACGCAAAAAGGCTCTGAGAACACGCAAGAGCAGCTCCAGCAGCGAGGGAAGCACCTCGCATACAGAGCCGGGCGAGATAAAGCGAAAACCGGCAAAGAAAGCACAGGGAGAGGAGCTGGAAGATAAGCCAAGCACTAGCGCAGCTCTGCGCAAGAAGCTCGCCAACAACGCCTTCGCTTTACTCTCGACCGAAGAAGACGAGTACGACCAAGAGAGCTCTGATGACGAACCCGGACCTAAAGACGATTCCAAGCCCAAGACCCCCGAGAAACCAAAGCCCACCCCGAAGACCATCAAGCCACCTCCGATTTTTATCCCCGATGTGACCAACATCTCGGCACTCGTCAAGATGATCACGACTCTTGTAGGCCCGAAGAACAATTTTACCTACAAGACCGTGAATGGCAACAACGTACGTGTCATGATGCCGGACAAAGAGTCCTATACAGCTCTGCGTCTCCAACTTGTGGCCCAAAACAAGAGGCATCGGACTTTCCAGCCGAAAGATGAACGTGCATACAAGGTTGTCATCAAAGGACTCCACCACTCCACCGATCGTGAGGAAATCATTGAAGACCTTCGCAGACAAGGGCACGCTGTTAGAGATCTGCACAATCCCATTGGCAGAAGAACTAAAGAACCGCTGGGAATATTCTTCGCCAACCTGGAGCCTTCCAGCAACAACAAAGACGTCTACCAAGTCAAGCGGATCTGCAGGTCGGTAGTAACCATTGAACCGCCGCAGAAGTTCAACGACGTGCCTCAATGCTTCAGGTGCCAAGGATTCGGTCATACACAGCGTTACTGCTTCCTGGAATACCGATGTGTAAAGTGTGGAGGCCCTCACGAATCGAGGGCATGTGAGAAGAGGGAGGACGACAAAGCGTGCTGCTTCCACTGCCAGGCGGACCATCCTGCGTCTTTCAAGGGATGCCCTGCATACAAAAGGGCCAAAGCACTCGCTGCTCCGAAAACAAGGCCCGTCGCTAATGCTAACAAGGCGCCGCCCGTGGCATCACCAAACGTCACCTCTGGCAGGAGCTACCGAGACGCCCTCAACGGAGTGCACGCAGCACCGCAGAATCCCACAACCCCAGTCCAAACCCAAACAGAAACCCCACACTCCGGTCAGATAGAAGCGATGTTCGCTCGCATGGAAGGAATGATGGAAAGGATGATGGAGCGCATGTTCACCCAGATGACACAGCTGGTGGCCACCATTCTCAACAGCAAGTCATGCAACTAAAGCTCCACCTAGTCGTCTGGAATGCGAACGGCCTGCAGAACAGCAAGGCCATAGTCGAGCACCATCTGAAGACCCACCAGATCGATATCCTACTCGTAGCCGAAACCCACTTCTCCCCCAGATCCCACTTTAATATCAGCGGATATGACCTCATCCATGCAGACCATCCTTCTGGCAGAGCACGCGGTGGAGCAGCCATCCTCATCAGGAGCGGTATTCAATACCTAGAGCTGCCCGCGTTTCAGCAAGACTGGGCACAATGTCCTGTCATCAGGATTGTCAGCCCGCAAGGAGATTTAGACATTGGAGCGGTCTACTTTCCCCCCAGATACCGCATAACAGCATCTCACCTCAGTGAGTTCTTCGAGCATTTTGGGCCCCGCTTCATAGCAGCTGGAGATTATAACGCCAAACATTCTTGGTGGGGATCGCGCGCCAACAACCCCAAAGGGAAAACTCTGTTTGGGTACCTGCAACGCCACCGACTGGACTGCCACTCCACTGGCGAGCCCACTCACTGGCCAACGAATCCCCTCAAGACTCCAGACCTACTGGACTTTGCTGTGTCGAAAGGCATAGGGCATGCGAAGATCAGCTGCACAACAAATGCTGATCTCCTGTCAGACCACTGTGCAATAAACGTGCTAATCAACACGCCAGTCCTCAGGAAAACCCCGCTCAGAAGGCTCACTGGAAAATATACCGACGCCGCCAAGTTCGCGTCCTGGATGCTCTCCACCGTCAATCCGAACCCCATCCTCAACACACCCAGGAACATTGATGAAGCTATCGGGAATCTCACCAGGCAGATGCATAACGCTGCGGAATTCGCAAGCCCACCGCCACCAAAGACTGCGAGAACACCTAGCAGGGACCTCCACCTCTGGTCCCCGGAAATTGCGGCACTCGTGACTGAGAAGAGGCGTCTCAGGAGAGTTTGGTTCTTGACGCGCAATCCAAGAGACAAAACAGCGCTCAATCACGCCACAAAGGAGTTGAAGGACAAGATCTCCAGCCTACGCCAGGACTCCTTCCTCAGATTCCTCGAGGAACTCTCTCCCGGGGACCCAGACCACAATCTGTGGAACGTCACCCGCCACATTAAACGACCAGCCAAAAAGGTTTCCGCAGTGCGCAAAGCAGATGGATCCTGGTGCCGTTCGGATGCTGAAAGAGCAGAAGCTTTCGCCGAACACCTTTACAACGCCTTCTCTCCGTTCGACTGCTGCACTGCCGAAGAACATGCTGAAACAGCCCGGTTTCTCAATAGCCCAAGCTCTCCCGGTCCCCCGTTGGAACCAGTCGACCCTGAGGAAGTTGCGCAGGAGATTGCTCTACTGAAGAACAACAAATCTCCAGGCCTGGATCGTATAGATGCGGCGGCCCTAAAAATGCTCCCATTCCGCTGCACACAAATGCTGGCCAGCATTTACAACAGCTGCTTCCGGCTAGGGTACTTCCCGGAAGAGTGGAAAAGAGCAGAGGTTATTGTCCTCCTCAAGCCTGGTAAGCCTGAAGCCAATCTCGCCTCCTATCGTCCGATTAGTTTGCTGGCAATCCTCTCCAAAATACTCGAAAGAGTATTTTTGCGCAGAGTATTGCCAGTACTGGATGAGGCTGGTTTGATCCCCGATCACCAGTTTGGCTTCAGGCGCTCCCACGGAACACCAGAGCAATGCCACCGGCTAGTCGAACGGATCCTCGAGGCATTCGAGCAAAAGAAATACTGCTGCGCTGTAATGCTCGACGTGAAGCAGGCATTCGACAGAGTTTGGCATCCTGGACTCCTCCATAAACTCAAATCCTACCTCCCAAGCCCCCATTTTACCCTCCTCAAATCCTACACTGAGGGAAGAGCATTCCAAGTCAGATGCGGAAGTGCAATAAGCCTACCCAGACTGATCAGAGCTGGAGTTCCGCAAGGCAGTGTGCTCGGACCAATACTGTACACCCTTTACACCGCAGACCTTCCCATAATCCCCTCCAGGAACCTAACTATAGCGACTTATGCAGATGACACGGCTTTCCTCGCCTCCTCATCCGACCCACGAGAAGCCTCCGAAACAATCCAAAGGCAAATGGACGCGCTACATCCCTGGCTCAGCAGGTGGAACATCGTAGTGAACGCGGAAAAATCTACCCAAACAACATTTGCACTAAGGAGAGGAGACTGCCCACCGGTCACGCTAAACGGAGTCATCATTCCCAACGCACCCGCACCCAAGTACCTAGGACTTACCCTGGACCGCAGGCTCACTTGGCGTCCCCACATCGTCAGCAAACGCATACAGGCCGATGCGCGTCTGAGGCAGATGCATTGGCTTATTGGGAGAGGGTCCAAGCTAAGGCAGAACCACAAAATCCTGGTGTACAAGGCAATTCTCAAGCCCATCTGGACCTACGGGATACAGCTATGGGGCACGGCAAGCCACACGAATCGCCTGCGTATACAGCGGTTCCAGAATAGGTGCTTGAGAATTGCCTGTAATGCGCATCCCTACCACGAGAATGTCGCCATACATAGGGAACTTGGAATCCCACAAGTCGCTGATGAAATCTCCAGGCTCAGCGAGAGATACCTGAAAAGGCTCGAAAACCACCCTAACCACCTCGCCACCAACCTGTTAGACAATAGCCAAACAAGCAGACGTCTCATGAGGAGACACCCTCTCGATCTTCCACAACAATAGACAACACATATAAAACCCGCCACAAATACATGTACAATAGTATCCCTTAAGCTAATGTTCCCCCGCAAAACCATTTAATTATTGTCCACTAGGACAGATTTTAAATAAATAAACGCACGCTAAAAAAAAAAAAAAAAAAAAAAAAATTTGCATTTTGAAGATAAATTTAAAATTTATCTCTTTTCATATATATCTCTGGTAATATATAACATAAAACCAAGCGCATATGATAATATTTCCACATTTAATATATAATTTTATATTTCTTTCATAAGAATCCATATTTGTATTATACCGTAACGATATAATAATCCAACTATACGGCAGGTAATAAATTAATATTTGCCTGCCTCCAAAAATTAACGATAATATATGGAAACGATTTGTTATTCTATATATAATAGAAACTTGACTTTTGTTTCAACGATATTATCTATAAAGCGTATATTCCTATTATCCGCGGAGCCAAGTCCCGTGTTCTATAGAACTGAGAAACAAATTTGTACGGATAATAATATACTTTATTGTATGTAACCAATATAAACATAATCCGAAATAAATATTTCGAATAATGCGGGAGGTCGGCAACCACTGCCTACCTATAGTAGTTTTTGAACCCGCTGTCCTCAAAGCGGGTATTTTCAATTCCGTTTGCCACCCAACATACGGGCTATTCTCTTATATATTAAGAGATTATAGGAACATTTCATTTTTTTTCCATTATTCATATATAATATGATTATTTTTTCCCTTATACATATAATAATTAATCATTTTCATATGTATATTATTTAATTTACTCATATTATTGCCAAAATCATATGAATACATAAGTTTTGAACAATATGAGAGGTCGGCAACCACTGCCTACCTATAGTAGTTTTTGAACCCTCTGTCGTAATTCCGGTCGTTTACACTACTATACCCTCTCACTATAATGGCTTTTCTCTATAATACTAAGAGAATGTGGGATATTTTCAGCATTTTTTCCCTTATACATATAATAATTAATCATTTTCATATGTATATTATTTAATTTACTCATATTATTGCCAAAATCATATGAATACATAAGTTTTGAACAATATGAGAGGTCGGCAACCACTGCCTACCTATAGTAGTTTTTGAACCCTCTGTCGTAATTCCGGTCGTTTACACTACTATACCCTCTCACTATAATGGCTTTTCTCTATAATACTAAGAGAATGTGGGATATTTTCAGCATTTTTTCCCTTATACATATAATAATTAATCATTTTCATATGTATATTATTTAATTTACTCATATTATTGCCAAAATCATATGAATACATAAGTTTTGAACAATATGAGAGGTCGGCAACCACTGCCTACCTATAGTAGTTTTTGAACCCTCTGTCGTAATTCCGGTCGTTTACACTACTATACCCTCTCACTATAATGGCTTTTCTCTATAATACTAAGAGAATGTGGGATATTTTCAGAATTTTTTCCCTTATACATATAATAATTAATCATTTTCATATGTATATTATTTAATTTACTCATATTATTGCCAAAATCATATGAATACATAAGTTTTGAACAATATGAGAGGTCGGCAACCACTGCCTACCTATAGTAGTTTTTGAACCCTCTGTCGTAATTCCGGTCGTTTACACTACTATACCCTCTCACTATAATGGCTTTTCTCTATTATACTAAGAGAATGTGGGATATTTTCAGCATTTTTTCCCTTATACATATAATAATTAATAATTTTCATATGTATATTATTTAATTTACTCATATAATTGCCAAAATCATATGAATACATAAGTTTTGAACAATATGAGAGGTCGGCAACCACTGCCTACCTATAGTAGTTTTTGAACCCTCTGTCGTAATTCCGGTCGTTTACACTACTATACCCTCTCACTATAATGGCTTTTCTCTATAATACTAAGAGAATGTGGGAATATTTCAGCATTTTTTCCCCTATACATATAATAATTAATAATTTTCATATGTATATTATTTAATTTACTCATATAATTGCCAAAATCATATGAATACATAAGTTTTGAACAATATGAGAGGTCGGCAACCACTGCCTACCTATAGTAGTTTTTGAACCCTCTGTCGTAATTCCGGTCGTTTACACTACTATACCCTCTCACTATAATGGCTTTTCTCTATAATACTAAGAGAATGTGGGAATATTTCAGCATTTTTTCCCCTATACATATAATAATTAATAATTTTCATATGTATATTATTTAATTTACTCATATAATTGCCAAAATCATATAAATACATAAGTTTTGAACAATATCAGAGGTCAGCAACGGTCTTTCCTCTATAATACTAAGATAATATGGGAATATTTTCAGCATTTTTTCCCTTATACATTTATACATATAATAATTAATCATTTTCATATGTATATTATTTAATTTACTCATATTATTGCCAAAATCATATAAATACATAAGTTTTGAACAATATCAGAGGTCAGCAACGGTCTTTCCTCTATAATACTAAGATAATGTGGGAATATTTCATCATTTTTTCCTTTATACATTTATACATATAATATTTAATCATTTTATATGTATATTATTTAATTTACTCATATAATTGCCAAAATCATATAAATACATAAGTTTTGAACAATATCAGAGGTCGGCAACGGTCTTTCCTCTATAATACTAAGATAATATGGGAATATTTCAGCATTTTTTCCCTTATACATATAATAATTAATCATTTTCATATGTATATTATTTAATTTACTCGTATAATTGCCAAAATCCTATGAAGACATAAGAGAATACAATATGAGAGGTCGGCGCAACCATAATATAGTAGTTGATGACGAGGTGTTTGGCAACTTGATACAATTCTTTAAAAAGTCTTTATATTAATTATATGATAGGGACAATATCATATGCGTCACTAAATTGATGACGAGGTGTTTGGCAACGTGACACAAATCATTAAAGTCTTTATATTAATTATATGATAGAGACAATATCATATGCGTCACTAAATTGATGACGAGGTATTTGGCAACTTGATAGAATTCTTTAAAGTCTTTATATCAAAAATTATATGATAGGGACAATATCATATGCGTCACTAAATTGATGACGAGGTGTTTGGCAACTTGACACAATTCATTAAAGTCTTTATATTAATTATATGATAGAGACAATATCATATGCGTCACTAAATTGATGACGAGGTATTTGGCAACTTGATATAATTCTTTAAAGTCTTTATATCAAATATTATATGATAGGGACAATATCATATGCGTCACTAAATTGATGACGAGGTGTTTGGCAACTTGACACAATTCATTAAAGTCTTTATATTAATTATATGATAGGGACAATATCATATGCGTCACTAAATTGATGACGAGGTATTTGGCAACTTGATACAATTCTTTAAAGTTTTTATATCAAAAATTATATGATAGGGACAATATCATATGCGTCACTAAATTGATGACGAGGTGTTTGGCAACTTGACACAATTCATTAAAGTCTTTATATTAATTATATGATAGGGACAATATCATATGCGTCACTAAATTGATGCCGCCCGTGGCATCACCAAACGTCACCTCTGGCAGGAGCTACCGAGACGCCCTCAACGGAGTGCACGCAGCACCGCAGAATCCCACAACCCCAGTCCAAACCCAAACAGAAACCCCACACTCCGGTCAGATAGAAGCGATGTTCGCTCGCATGGAAGGAATGATGGAAAGGATGATGGAGCGCATGTTCACCCAGATGACACAGCTGGTGGCCACCATTCTCAACAGCAAGTCATGCAACTAAAGCTCCACCTAGTCGTCTGGAATGCGAACGGCCTGCAGAACAGCAAGGCCATAGTCGAGCACCATCTGAAGACCCACCAGATCGATATCCTACTCGTAGCCGAAACCCACTTCTCCCCCAGATCCCACTTTAATATCAGCGGATATGACCTCATCCATGCAGACCATCCTTCTGGCAGAGCACGCGGTGGAGCAGCCATCCTCATCAGGAGCGGTATTCAATACCTAGAGCTGCCCGCGTTTCAGCAAGACTGGGCACAATGTCCTGTCATCAGGATTGTCAGCCCGCAAGGAGATTTAGACATTGGAGCGGTCTACTTTCCCCCCAGATACCGCATAACAGCATCTCACCTCAGTGAGTTCTTCGAGCATTTTGGGCCCCGCTTCATAGCAGCTGGAGATTATAACGCCAAACATTCTTGGTGGGGATCGCGCGCCAACAACCCCAAAGGGAAAACTCTGTTTGGGTACCTGCAACGCCACCGACTGGACTGCCACTCCACTGGCGAGCCCACTCACTGGCCAACGAATCCCCTCAAGACTCCAGACCTACTGGACTTTGCTGTGTCGAAAGGCATAGGGCATGCGAAGATCAGCTGCACAACAAATGCTGATCTCCTGTCAGACCACTGTGCAATAAACGTGCTAATCAACACGCCAGTCCTCAGGAAAACCCCGCTCAGAAGGCTCACTGGAAAATATACCGACGCCGCCAAGTTCGCGTCCTGGATGCTCTCCACCGTCAATCCGAACCCCATCCTCAACACACCCAGGAACATTGATGAAGCTATCGGGAATCTCACCAGGCAGATGCAAAACGCTGCGGAATTCGCAAGCCCACCGCCACCAAAGACTGCGAGAACACCTAGCAGGGACCTCCACCTCTGGTCCCCGGAAATTGCGGCACTCGTGACTGAGAAGAGGCGTCTCAGGAGAGTTTGGTTCTTGACGCGCAATCCAAGAGACAAAACAGCGCTCAATCACGCCACAAAGGAGTTGAAGGACAAGATCTCCAGCCTACGCCAGGACTCCTTCCTCAGATTCCTCGAAGAACTCTCTCCCGGGGACCCAGACCACAACTGTGGAACGTCACCCGCCACATTAAACGACCAGCCAAAAAGGTTTCCGCAGTGCGCAAAGCAGATGGATCCTGGTGCCGTTCGGATGCTGAAAGAGCAGAAGCTTTCGCCGAACACCTTTACAACGCCTTCTCTCCGTTCGACTGCTGCACTGCCGAAGAACATGCTGAAACAGCCCGGTTTCTCAATAGCCCAAGCTCTCCCGGTCCCCCGTTGGAACCAGTCGACCCTGAGGAAGTTGCGCAGGAGATTGCTCTACTGAAGAACAACAAATCTCCAGGCCTGGATCGTATAGATGCGGCGGCCCTAAAAATGCTCCCATTCCGCTGCACACAAATGCTGGCCAGCATTTACAACAGCTGCTTCCGGCTAGGGTACTTCCCGGAAGAGTGGAAAAGAGCAGAGGTTATTGTCCTCCTCAAGCCTGGTAAGCCTGAAGCCAATCTCGCCTCCTATCGTCCGATTAGTTTGCTGGCAATCCTCTCCAAAATACTCGAAAGAGTATTTTTGCGCAGAGTATTGCCAGTACTGGATGAGGCTGGTTTGATCCCCGATCACCAGTTTGGCTTCAGGCGCTCCCACGGAACACCAGAGCAATGCCACCGGCTAGTCGAACGGATCCTCGAGGCATTCGAGCAAAAGAAATACTGCTGCGCTGTAATGCTCGACGTGAAGCAGGCATTCGACAGAGTTTGGCATCCTGGACTCCTCCATAAACTCAAATCCTACCTCCCAAGCCCCCATTTTACCCTCCTCAAATCCTACACTGAGGGAAGAGCATTCCAAGTCAGATGCGGAAGTGCAATAAGCCTACCCAGACTGATCAGAGCTGGAGTTCCGCAAGGCAGTGTGCTCGGACCAATACTGTACACCCTTTACACCGCAGACCTTCCCATAATCCCCTCCAGGAACCTAACTATAGCGACTTATGCAGATGACACGGCTTTCCTCGCCTCCTCATCCGACCCACGAGAAGCCTCCGAAACAATCCAAAGGCAAATGGACGCGCTACATCCCTGGCTCAGCAGGTGGAACATCGTAGTGAACGCGGAAAAATCTACCCAAACAACATTTGCACTAAGGAGAGGAGACTGCCCACCGGTCACGCTAAACGGAGTCATCATTCCCAACGCACCCGCACCCAAGTACCTAGGACTTACCCTGGACCGCAGGCTCACTTGGCGTCCCCACATCGTCAGCAAACGCATACAGGCCGATGCGCGTCTGAGGCAGATGCATTGGCTTATTGGGAGAGGGTCCAAGCTAAGGCAGAACCACAAAATCCTGGTGTACAAGGCAATTCTCAAGCCCATCTGGACCTACGGGATACAGCTATGGGGCACGGCAAGCCACACGAATCGCCTGCGTATACAGCGGTTCCAGAATAGGTGCTTGAGAATTGCCTGTAATGCGCATCCCTACCACGAGAATGTCGCCATACATAGGGAACTTGGAATCCCACAAGTCGCTGATGAAATCTCCAGGCTCAGCGAGAGATACCTGAAAAGGCTCGAAAACCACCCTAACCACCTCGCCACCAACCTGTTAGACAATAGCCAAACAAGCAGACGTCTCATGAGGAGACACCCTCTCGATCTTCCACAACAATAGACAACACATATAAAACCCGCCACAAATACATGTACAATAGTATCCCTTAAGCTAATGTTCCCCCGCAAAACCATTTAATTATTGTCCACTAGGACAGATTTTAAATAAATAAACGCACGCTAAAAAAAAAAAAAAAAAAAAAAAAAAAAAAAAAAAAAAAAAAAAAAAAAAAAAAAAAAAAAAAAAAAAAAAAAAAAAAAAAAAAAAACTAAATTGATGACGAGGTATTTGGCAACTTGATATAATTCTTTAAAGTCTTTATATCAAAATTATATGATAGGGACAATATCATATGCGTCACTAAATTGATGACGAGGTGTTTGGCAACTTGACACAATTCATTAAAGTCTTTATATTTTTTTTTTGTTTTTTTTTTTTTTTTTTTTTTTTTTTTTTTTTTTTTTTTTTTTTTTTTTTTTTTTTTTTTTTTTTTTTATATGATAGGACAATATCATATGCGTCACTAAATTGATGACGAGGTATTTGGCAACTTGATACAATTCTTTAAAGTTTTATATCAAAAATTATATGATAGGGACAATATCATATGCGTCACTAAATTGTGATGACGAGGTGTTTGGCAACTTGACACAATTCATTAAAGTCTTTATATTAATTATATGATAGGGACAATATCATATGCGTCACTAAATTGATGACGAGGTATTTGGCAACTTGATAAATTCTTTAAAGTTTTATATCAAAAATTATATGATAGGGACAATATCATATGCGTCACTAAATTGATGACGAGGTGTTTGGCAACTTGACACAATTCATTAAAGTCTTTATATTAATTATATGATAGGACAATATCATATGCGTCACTAAATTGATGACGAGGTATTTGGCAACTTGATACAATTCTTTAAAGTTTTATATCAAAAATTATATGATAGGGACAATATCATATGCGTCACTAAATTGATGACGATTTGCAACTGAAAATTAAAGTCTTTATATAAATTATACGATAGGGACAATATCATATGCGTCACTAAATTGATGACGAGGTATTTGGCAACTTGATATAATTCTTTAAAGTCTTTATATCAAAAATTATATGATAGGGACAATATCATATGCGTCACTAAATTGATGACGAGGTGTTTGTTTGGCTACAGGAAAAATCATTTATTTATCGAATCATCAAGCAAAGGATAAGCTTCAGTGGATCGCAGTATGGCAGCTGCTCAACCACTTACAACACCTTGCCTGTTACAAAAGTCGTTTACAATTGATTCTAGGCTTTGTCATTGTATTAAATAATGCTTTTATATGTAACTAGCGCGGCATCAGGTGATCGAAGATCCTCCTAATTTACTATGTTACAAATTACATTGGCATCACATCCATTGTCGTTTATAAAATAAATTATAAACTTTAAATGGTTTAGAAGCCATACAATGCAAATTGCCCCTTATTTATCATTGCAGTCCAGCACGGATACGACCTTAGAGGCGTTCAGGCATAATCCAACGGACGTAGCGTCATACCACTGTTCGCTCGAACAAGTATTGTGCCATTGGTCCGTACCTGCGGTTCCTCTCGTACTACGCAGGAATGCTGTCGCAACAACGTTTTGTCATTAGTAGGGTAAAACTAACCTGTCTCACGACGGTCTAAACCCAGCTCACGTTCCCTTGCATGGGTGAACAATCCAACGCTTGGTGAATTTTGCTTCACAATGATAGGAAGAGCCGACATCGAAGGATCAAAAAGCGACGTCGCTATGAACGCTTGGCCGCCACAAGCCAGTTATCCCTATGGTAACTTTTCTGACACCTCTTGTTAAAAACTCTTTAAACCAAAAGGATCGATAGGCCGAGCTTTTGCTGTCCCTGTGTGTACTGAACACCGAGATCAAGTCAGCATTTGCCCTTTTGCTCTATGTGTGGTTTCTGTCCGCACTGAGCTGGCCTTGGGACACCTCCGTTATTATTTGAGAGATGTACCGCCCCAGTCAAACTCCCTACCTGGCAATGTCCTTGAATTGGATCATACCTGAGTAATTGGAGTTATACCAAATTTTCAAATCAAAAATACATAAATGCATCGTTTTATTAAAGAATTTGTTTGCGATTATATAACAAACTCGTGATACTTTGATCAAGAAGCTTGCATCAAAACCCAATACCATAAGATATAATAAATATATCCGTATAATGGCTAGGAAATGATACACGTTCCATTTAATCAAGTAAGTAAGGAAACAATAAGAGTAGTGGTATTTCATTGACGATACCAAACCGAGGTCTAATATCTCCCACTTATTCTACACCTCTTATGTCTCCTTACACTGCCAGATTAGAGTCAAGCTCAAAAGGGTCTTCTTTCCCCGCTAATTATTCCAAGCCCGTTCCCTTGGCTGTGGTTTCGCTAGATAGTAGATAGGGACAGTAGGAATCTCGTTAATCCATTCATGCGCGTCACTAATTAGATGACGAGGCATTTGGCTACCTTAAGAGAGTCATAGTTACTCCCGCCGTTGACCCGCGCTTACTTGAATTTCTTCACTTTGACATTCAGAGCACTGGGCAGAAATCACATTGTGTCAACACCCGCTAGGGCCATCACAATGCTTTGTTTTAATTAGACAGTCGGATTCCCCAAGTCCGTGCCAGTTCTGAATTGATTGTTAATTGATAATCGTTATAATTGATAAGAACTAATTGGTTTAACCCAAATAGTATTCTTAAAAATTTTAGCAAGAAAGTTCCACAATTGGCTACGTAACTAAACTATCCGGGGAACAAGTAACTAACATAAATGCTAGAAACTCTATTTACCCAGAACGAGCACATAAACCATGTTATTGTTTCCCAATCAAGCCCGACTATCTCAATCTTCAGAGCCAATCCTTATCCCGAAGTTACGGATCTAATTTGCCGACTTCCCTTACCTACATTATTCTATCGACTAGAGACTCTTCACCTTGGAGACCAGCTGCGGATATTGGTACGGCCTGTTGAGAAGTTTGCGTGTCCCCACCATAAATTTTCAAGGTCCGAGGAGAAAATATCGACACAACAGTATATGTCATGCTCTTCTAGCCCATCTACCATATCTCTCTGCGAAAGACTTCCATGGTAGTACGGCTATAAAACAGAAAAGAAAACTCTTCCGATATCTCTCGACGGCTTCTTTATGGTCGTTCCTGTTGCCAGGATGAGCACGAGGCCCATATTTAATAACAAACGGATACTCAACAGGTTACGGAATTGGAACCGTATTCCCTTTCGTTCAAAATTATTCAAGTGTATTATATTCGCTTTGTTTATATAGTTAGGCATTTTTGTTTTACTTGAAAATTTTCGGCTTTCGCCTTGAACTTAGGACCGACTAACTCGTGATCAACCACTGTTCACACGAAACCCTTCTCCACTTCAGTCCTCCAAGGTCTCATTCGATTATTTGCTACTACCACCAAGATCTGTACCAATGGCAGCTCCATGCAGGCTTACGCCAAACACTTCTACGCATACCATTGTACCTTCCTACTCACTAAAGTTTCAAAATTTATATCACAAGTAATATAAATCATCTACTTTAGCGGTAATGTATAGGTATACAACTTAAGCGCCATCCATTTTAAGGGCTAGTTGCTTCGGCAGGTGAGTTGTTACACACTCCTTAGCGGATTTCGACTTCCATGATCACCGTCCTGCTGTTTTAAGCAACCAACGCCTTTCATGGTATCTGCATGAGTTGTTAATTTGGGCACCGTAACATTACGTTTGGTTCATCCCACAGCGCCAGTTCTGCTTACCAAAAGTGGCCCACTGGGCACATTATATCATAACCTTGAACTTCATATCAAGAAAGTTAAGGTTCTTACCCATTTAAAGTTTGAGAATAGGTTAAGATCGTTTCGACCCTAAGGCCTCTAATCATTCGCTTTACCAGATAAGATTATTTTATATAATATTAAAATGCACCAGCTATCCTGAGGGAAACTTCGGAAGGAACCAGCTACTAGATGGTTCGATTGGTCTTTCGCCCCTATACTCAATTCTGACAATCGATTTGCACGTCAGAACTGTTTCGGTCTTCCATCAGGGTTTCCCCTGACTTCAACCTGATCAAGTATAGTTCACCATCTTTCGGGTCACAGCATATATGCTCAAGGTACGTTCCAGTTAGAGGCATAAATAATATAAATATACATTATACATAACTATATAGAACGCCCCGGGATTGTGTTAATTAGCTATAAATAGCTAAAAAACTAATCCCATTATTAGTCAAGTTAATTACGCTATTAGGTTTACATCCCAATAACTTGCACATATGTTAGACTCCTTGGTCCGTGTTTCAAGACGGGTCCCGAAGGTATCCTGAATCTTTCGCATTGTTAATCATACAAGAGCATATAATAAACACAAAAATCAATGATAATTATGCCATTATATAATTCCGAAAAATTAACGCTCTGTAATAATATAAATCTATCAGCACTTTATCAAATTAATAACATTTATTCTGTGTTAAAATGCAAGCAATTTAATTGGAATAAACTATAAGTTATATTTTATGATAAATTTGGGATATGCTAATAGATTACAATGTCCTTATATGGAAAAAATGCACATTATTCTTAATAATATTATTTAAATATTACAATTTTAATGATGAATTTTCCATAACGGATATTCAGGTTCATCGGGCTTAACCTCTAAGCAGTTTCACGTACTGTTTAACTCTCTATTCAGAGTTCTTTTCAACTTTCCCTCACGGTACTTGTTTACTATCGGTCTCATGGTTATATTTAGTTTTAGATGGAGTTTACCACCCACTTAGTGCTGCACTATCAAGCAACACGACTCTTTGGAAACATCATCTAGTAATCATTAACGTTATACGGGCCTGGCACCCTCTATGGGTAAATGGCCTCATTTAAGAAGGACTTAAATCATTAATTTCTCATACTAGAATATTGACGCTCCATACACTGCATCTCACATTTGCCATATAGACAAAGTGACTTAGTGCTGAACTGTTTTCTTTTCGCTCGCCGCTACTAAGAAAATCCTTGTTAGTTTCTTTTCCTCCCCTAATTAATATGCTTAAATTCAGGGGGTAGTCCCATATGAGTTGAGGTTGTATATATAACTATTTTTTGCCATAAATTCTTTATATATAAATGATAAAACAATCAATTAAATTCGTTATAAATAGTTCCAATAGTTCTTGTAAGCAAAGTTATTTTTTATCCATTTAACGAACCAACGAAGAATAATAACAAAACCAAGATTTTTCTTTTTCCGAATCATTAATAAGAGACAATTCTAGATGAAAAATATTTCAATTTTTTATGCTAGACATTTCTCAGTATTATTTGATTGAAAAAGAAAATATTTCTCTTCGTTTTTCACATTCAAATGTGAGATAATGTTTTTCATTTCTTTTTTAATATTATGAATAAAATCATTATTTAATCCAATAATATACCATATGCTTATAAAAAATTTATAAACAACTTAATTAGCATAGTCTTACAACCCTCAACCATATGTAGTCCAAGCAGCACTATAAAATTAATTAAAGTACATAACAGCATGGACTGCGATATGCGTTCAAAATGTCGATGTTCATGTGTCCTGCAGTTCACACGATGACGCACAGTTTGCTGCGTTCTTCATCGACCCATGAGCCGAGTGATCCACCGCTTAGAGTTTTATAATTCATTTTTATATAATATCAATATTGTTTTTATTGAAAGAAATTAAAAATACACCATTTTACTGGCATATATCAATTCCTTCAATAAATTTATTTTTATACCTAAAAATAAATGTTGCGATATGTCTTAGTTTCATATAAGCATTATGTATCATAAAAATCTGGTTATGGTTTGCTATTTTGGGTGACACATACTGCAAAATTTATATAAAACATTAACCTGATGGATGACAGGTACAAACATTGTATATTTTAGGTTGTTGCATTAGCCAACGTATGCTCATAACATAGATGAACAATACATATTCGCAACGCGTGTATATTATGGTCCATATACACACACACTTATTTTGAATACCACATTCAAAATTATTTTAATTTTAATTCGACTTCTACTTTCAAATTTTGTTCAGTTTCTTCGATTTCCATTTTCGAGAATTTGTTTTTATAGGAAACGCCATTGTTGTAGTAGGTACTGCCACAAATACGCACAACAACATTAATAATGTTAAAGTCTTTTTATGAGGTTGCCAAGCCCCACATATAAAATAAAAGCCATCTTCATTTTATTTTGACTTTAACTTTTGATTCCGTGGAATCATTTTGTAATATTTTTATTTTGGTAAATTGTATTTATTTGTATTATAACAAATGTTTATTAACGATAAGGATATTATACAATAATGATCCTTCCGCAGGTTCACCTACGGAAACCTTGTTACGACTTTTACTTCCTCTAAATAATCAAGTTCGGTCAACTTTTGCGAAACAACCGTAACACGCAAGGCGTCACAGTGATCACGTCCGGAGACCTCACTAAATAATTCAATCGGTAGTAGCGACGGGCGGTGTGTACAAAGGGCAGGGACGTAATCAATGCGAGTTAATGACTCACACTTACTGGGAATTCCAAGTTCATGTGAACAGTTTCAGTTCACAATCCCAAGCATGAAAGTGGTTCAGCGGTTTACCCGGACCTCTCGGTCTAGGAAATACACGTTGATACTTTCATTGTAGCGCGCGTGCAGCCCAGGACATCTAAGGGCATCACAGACCTGTTATTGCTCAATCTCATTATTGCTAGACGCAATTTGTCCATTTAAGAAGCTAGTGTCCTTATAATGGGACAAACCAACAGGTACGGCTCCACTTACATAAACACATTCAAACACAATAAACATTTTACTGCCACCATGAATGAAGGCTACATAAGCTTCAGCACCATAATCCTGAAGATATCTATTTAATATATTTGAGTCTCGTTCGTTATCGGAATTAACCAGACAAATCACTCCACGAACTAAGAACGGCCATGCACCACCACCCATAGATTCGAGAAAGAGCTATCAATCTGTCTTACACACTTATGTTCGGACCTGGTAAGTTTTCCCGTGTTGAGTCAAATTAAGCCGCAGGCTCCACTCCTGGTGGTGCCCTTCCGTCAATTCCTTTAAGTTTCAGCTTTGCAACCATACTTCCCCCGGAGCCCAAAAGCTTTGGTTTCCCGGGAAGCGACTGAGAGAGCCATAAAAGTAGCTACACCCAATTGCTAGCTGGCATCGTTTATGGTTAGAACTAGGGCGGTATCTGATCGCCTTCGAACCTCTAACTTTCGTTCTTGATTAATGAAAACATCTTTGGCAAATGCTTTCGCTTAAGTTAGTCTTACGACGGTCCAAGAATTTCACCTCTCGCGTCGTAATACTAATGCCCCCAAACTGCTTCTATTAATCATTACCTCTTGATCTGAAAACCAATGAAAGCAGAACAGAGGTCTTATTTCATTATCCCATGCACAGAATATTCAGGCATTTGAAGCCTGCTTTAAGCACTCTAATTTGTTCAAAGTAATAGTACCGGCCCACAATAACACTCGTTTAAGAGCACTAGTGCAGGTTTTTAAATAGGAGGAACATATGAAAAAATACAAGTATTTAATCACATATAAGAACTCCACCGGTAATACGCTTACATACATAAAGGTATAGTACTAACCACAATTGTAAGTTGTACTACCCGTATGAAGCACAAGTTCAACTACGAACGTTTTAACCGCAACAACTTTAATATACGCTATTGGAGCTGGAATTACCGCGGCTGCTGGCACCAGACTTGCCCTCCAATTGGTCCTTGTTAAAGGATTTAAAGTGTACTCATTCCAATTACAGGGCCTCGGATATGAGTCCTGTATTGTTATTTTTCGTCACTACCTCCCCGAGCTGGGAGTGGGTAATTTACGCGCCTGCTGCCTTCCTTAGATGTGGTAGCCGTTTCTCAGGCTCCCTCTCCGGAATCGAACCCTGATTCCCCGTTACCCGTTGCAACCATGGTAGTCCTAGATACTACCATCAAAAGTTGATAGGGCAGACATTTGAAAGATCTGTCGTCGGTACAAGACCATACGATCTGCATGTTATCTAGAGTTCAACCAATATAACGATCTTGCGATCGCTTGGTTTTAGCCTAATAAAAGCACATGTCCCATAAGGTTCATGTTTTAATTGCATGTATTAGCTCTAGAATTACCACAGTTATCCAAGTAACTGTTAACGATCTAAGGAACCATAACTGATATAATGAGCCTTTTGCGGTTTCACTTTTAATTCGTGTGTACTTAGACATGCATGGCTTAATCTTTGAGACAAGCATATAACTACTGGCAGGATCAACCAGAATAATGTTTTTCCTTCATATTCCATTCATATATTTTGAATCGAAATAAGCAATATAATAGATATATAGATATATAGATTTTTCACTTTATATAATTCCATGATTTTTATTATATTGAATAAAATTCAATATTTCGCCTTTGGGTAAAATTTTAAATATATAAGTAAAAAAATCCATTCGATTACGGCCATTTTTATATAGCATTCGTAATCCATATTTTCATTTTTAATTTATACTTGTTTTACCAATATAACAAGAATTTCATCTAATTATTGTAATATATATATTTCTATAATTTTATCTTTTTATACATACATATTTCATTATAAAATATCATTTTATTTCCAACATACATAATTATTGTATCCACACATGTACAATTTTTGTTTAACCAATATAAATATTAAGTTAAATCATTTGCATTTTGAAGATAAATTTAAAATTTATCTCTTTTCATATATATCTCTGGTAATATATAACATAAAACCAAGCGCATATGATAATATTTCCACATTTAATATATAATTTTATATTTCTTTCATAAGAATCCATATTTGTATTATACCGTAACGATATAATAATCCAACTATACGGCAGGTAATAAATTAATATTTGCCTGCCTCCAAAAATTAACGATAATATATGGAAACGATTTGTTATTCTATATATAATAGAAACTTGACTTTTGTTTCAACGATATTATCTATAAAGCGTATATTCCTATTATCCGCGGAGCCAAGTCCCGTGTTCTATAGAACTGAGAAACAAATTTGTACGGATAATAATATACTTTATTGTATGTAACCAATATAAACATAATCCGAAATAAATATTTCGAATAATGCGGGAGGTCGGCAACCACTGCCTACCTATAGTAGTTTTTGAACCCGCTGTCCTCAAAGCGGGTATTTTCAATTCCGTTTGCCACCCAACATACGGGCTATTCTCTTATATATTAAGAGATTATAGGAACATTTCATTTTTTTTCCATTATTCATATATAATATGATTATTTTTTCCCTTATACATATAATAATTAATCATTTTCATATGTATATTATTTAATTTACTCATATTATTGCCAAAATCATATGAATACATAAGTTTTGAACAATATGAGAGGTCGGCAACCACTGCCTACCTATAGTAGTTTTTGAACCCTCTGTCGTAATTCCGGTCGTTTACACTACTATACCCTCTCACTATAATGGCTTTTCTCTATAATACTAAGAGAATGTGGGATATTTTCAGCATTTTTTCCCTTATACATATAATAATTAATCATTTTCATATGTATATTATTTAATTTACTCATATTATTGCCAAAATCATATGAATACATAAGTTTTGAACAATATGAGAGGTCGGCAACCACTGCCTACCTATAGTAGTTTTTGAACCCTCTGTCGTAATTCCGGTCGTTTACACTACTATACCCTCTCACTATAATGGCTTTTCTCTATAATACTAAGAGAATGTGGGATATTTTCAGCATTTTTTCCCTTATACATATAATAATTAATCATTTTCATATGTATATTATTTAATTTACTCATATTATTGCCAAAATCATATGAATACATAAGTTTTGAACAATATGAGAGGTCGGCAACCACTGCCTACCTATAGTAGTTTTTGAACCCTCTGTCGTAATTCCGGTCGTTTACACTACTATACCCTCTCACTATAATGGCTTTTCTCTATAATACTAAGAGAATGTGGGATATTTTCAGAATTTTTTCCCTTATACATATAATAATTAATCATTTTCATATGTATATTATTTAATTTACTCATATTATTGCCAAAATCATATGAATACATAAGTTTTGAACAATATGAGAGGTCGGCAACCACTGCCTACCTATAGTAGTTTTTGAACCCTCTGTCGTAATTCCGGTCGTTTACACTACTATACCCTCTCACTATAATGGCTTTTCTCTATTATACTAAGAGAATGTGGGATATTTTCAGCATTTTTTCCCTTATACATATAATAATTAATAATTTTCATATGTATATTATTTAATTTACTCATATAATTGCCAAAATCATATGAATACATAAGTTTTGAACAATATGAGAGGTCGGCAACCACTGCCTACCTATAGTAGTTTTTGAACCCTCTGTCGTAATTCCGGTCGTTTACACTACTATACCCTCTCACTATAATGGCTTTTCTCTATAATACTAAGAGAATGTGGGAATATTTCAGCATTTTTTCCCCTATACATATAATAATTAATAATTTTCATATGTATATTATTTAATTTACTCATATAATTGCCAAAATCATATGAATACATAAGTTTTGAACAATATGAGAGGTCGGCAACCACTGCCTACCTATAGTAGTTTTTGAACCCTCTGTCGTAATTCCGGTCGTTTACACTACTATACCCTCTCACTATAATGGCTTTTCTCTATAATACTAAGAGAATGTGGGAATATTTCAGCATTTTTTCCCCTATACATATAATAATTAATAATTTTCATATGTATATTATTTAATTTACTCATATAATTGCCAAAATCATATAAATACATAAGTTTTGAACAATATCAGAGGTCAGCAACGGTCTTTCCTCTATAATACTAAGATAATATGGGAATATTTTCAGCATTTTTTCCCTTATACATTTATACATATAATAATTAATCATTTTCATATGTATATTATTTAATTTACTCATATTATTGCCAAAATCATATAAATACATAAGTTTTGAACAATATCAGAGGTCAGCAACGGTCTTTCCTCTATAATACTAAGATAATGTGGGAATATTTCATCATTTTTTCCTTTATACATTTATACATATAATATTTAATCATTTTATATGTATATTATTTAATTTACTCATATAATTGCCAAAATCATATAAATACATAAGTTTTGAACAATATCAGAGGTCGGCAACGGTCTTTCCTCTATAATACTAAGATAATATGGGAATATTTCAGCATTTTTTCCCTTATACATATAATAATTAATCATTTTCATATGTATATTATTTAATTTACTCGTATAATTGCCAAAATCCTATGAAGACATAAGAGAATACAATATGAGAGGTCGGCGCAACCATAATATAGTAGTTGATGACGAGGTGTTTGGCAACTTGATACAATTCTTTAAAAAGTCTTTATATTAATTATATGATAGGGACAATATCATATGCGTCACTAAATTGATGACGAGGTGTTTGGCAACGTGACACAAATCATTAAAGTCTTTATATTAATTATATGATAGAGACAATATCATATGCGTCACTAAATTGATGACGAGGTATTTGGCAACTTGATAGAATTCTTTAAAGTCTTTATATCAAAAATTATATGATAGGGACAATATCATATGCGTCACTAAATTGATGACGAGGTGTTTGGCAACTTGACACAATTCATTAAAGTCTTTATATTAATTATATGATAGAGACAATATCATATGCGTCACTAAATTGATGACGAGGTATTTGGCAACTTGATATAATTCTTTAAAGTCTTTATATCAAATATTATATGATAGGGACAATATCATATGCGTCACTAAATTGATGACGAGGTGTTTGGCAACTTGACACAATTCATTAAAGTCTTTATATTAATTATATGATAGGGACAATATCATATGCGTCACTAAATTGATGACGAGGTATTTGGCAACTTGATACAATTCTTTAAAGTTTTTATATCAAAAATTATATGATAGGGACAATATCATATGCGTCACTAAATTGATGACGAGGTGTTTGGCAACTTGACACAATTCATTAAAGTCTTTATATTAATTATATGATAGGGACAATATCATATGCGTCACTAAATTGATGACGAGGTATTTGGCAACTTGATACAATTCTTTAAAGTTTTTATATCAAAAATTATATGATAGGGACAATATCATATGCGTCACTAAATTGATGACGAGGTGTTTGGCAACTTGACACAATTCATTAAAGTCTTTATATTAATTATATGATAGAGACAATATCATATGCGTCACTAAATTGATGACGAGGTATTTGGCAACTTGATATAATTCTTTAAAGTCTTTATATCAAAAATTATATGATAGGGACAATATCATATGCGTCACTAAATTGATGACGAGGTGTTTGGCAACTTGACACAATTCATTAAAGTCTTTATATTAATTATATGATAGGGACAATATCATATGCGTCACTAAATTGATGACGAGGTATTTGGCAACTTGATACAATTCTTTAAAGTTTTTATATCAAAAATTATATGATAGGGACAATATCATATGCGTCACTAAATTGATGACGAGGTGTTTGGCAACTTGACACAATTCATTAAAGTCTTTATATTAATTATATGATAGGGACAATATCATATGCGTCACTAAATTGATGACGAGGTATTTGGCAACTTGATATAATTCTTTAAAGTCTTTATATCAAAAATTATATGATAGGGACAATATCATATGCGTCACTAAATTGATGACGAGGTGTTTGGCAACTTGACACAATTCATTAAAGTCTTTATATTAATTATATGATAGGGACAATATCATATGCGTCACTAAATTGATGACGAGGTATTTGGCAACGTGATAGAATTCTTTAAAGTCTTTATATCAAAAATTATACGATAGGGACAATATCATATGCGTCACTAAATTGATGACGAGGTATTTGGCAACTTGATATAATTCTTTAAAGTCTTTATATCAAAAATTATATGATAGGGACAATATCATATGCGTCACTAAATTGATGACGAGGTGTTTGTTTGGCTACAGGAAAAATCATTTATTTATCGAATCATCAAGCAAAGGATAAGCTTCAGTGGATCGCAGTATGGCAGCTGCTCAACCACTTACAACACCTTGCCTGTTACAAAAGTCGTTTACAATTGATTCTAGGCTTTGTCATTGTATTAAATAATGCTTTTATATGTAACTAGCGCGGCATCAGGTGATCGAAGATCCTCCTAATTTACTATGTTACAAATTACATTGGCATCACATCCATTGTCGTTTATAAAATAAATTATAAACTTTAAATGGTTTAGAAGCCATACAATGCAAATTGCCCCTTATTTATCATTGCAGTCCAGCACGGATACGACCTTAGAGGCGTTCAGGCATAATCCAACGGACGTAGCGTCATACCACTGTTCGCTCGAACAAGTATTGTGCCATTGGTCCGTACCTGCGGTTCCTCTCGTACTACGCAGGAATGCTGTCGCAACAACGTTTTGTCATTAGTAGGGTAAAACTAACCTGTCTCACGACGGTCTAAACCCAGCTCACGTTCCCTTGCATGGGTGAACAATCCAACGCTTGGTGAATTTTGCTTCACAATGATAGGAAGAGCCGACATCGAAGGATCAAAAAGCGACGTCGCTATGAACGCTTGGCCGCCACAAGCCAGTTATCCCTATGGTAACTTTTCTGACACCTCTTGTTAAAAACTCTTTAAACCAAAAGGATCGATAGGCCGAGCTTTTGCTGTCCCTGTGTGTACTGAACACCGAGATCAAGTCAGCATTTGCCCTTTTGCTCTATGTGTGGTTTCTGTCCGCACTGAGCTGGCCTTGGGACACCTCCGTTATTATTTGAGAGATGTACCGCCCCAGTCAAACTCCCTACCTGGCAATGTCCTTGAATTGGATCATACCTGAGTAATTGGAGTTATACCAAATTTTCAAATCAAAAATACATAAATGCATCGTTTTATTAAAGAATTTGTTTGCGATTATATAACAAACTCGTGATACTTTGATCAAGAAGCTTGCATCAAAACCCAATACCATAAGATATAATAAATATATCCGTATAATGGCTAGGAAATGATACACGTTCCATTTAATCAAGTAAGTAAGGAAACAATAAGAGTAGTGGTATTTCATTGACGATACCAAACCGAGGTCTAATATCTCCCACTTATTCTACACCTCTTATGTCTCCTTACACTGCCAGATTAGAGTCAAGCTCAAAAGGGTCTTCTTTCCCCGCTAATTATTCCAAGCCCGTTCCCTTGGCTGTGGTTTCGCTAGATAGTAGATAGGGACAGTAGGAACTCGTTAATCCATTCATGCGCGTCACTAATTAGATGACGAGGCATTTGGCTACCTTAAGAGAGTCATAGTTACTCCCGCCGTTGACCCGCGCTTACTTGAATTTCTTCACTTTGACATTCAGAGCACTGGGCAGAAATCACATTGTGTCAACACCCGCTAGGGCCATCACAATGCTTTGTTTTAATTAGACAGTCGGATTCCCCAAGTCCGTGCCAGTTCTGAATTGATTGTTAATTGATAATCGTTATAATTGATAAGAACTAATTGGTTTAACCCAAATAGTATTCTTAAAAATTTTAGCAAGAAAGTTCCACAATTGGCTACGTAACTAAACTATCCGGGAACAAGTAACTAACATAAATGCTAGAAACTCTATTTACCCAGAACGAGCACATAAACCATGTTATTGTTTCCCAATCAAGCCCGACTATCTCAATCTTCAGAGCCAATCCTTATCCCGAAGTTACGGATCTAATTTGCCGACTTCCCTTACCTACATTATTCTATCGACTAGAGACTCTTCACCTTGGAGACCAGCTGCGGATATTGGTACGGCCTGTTGAGAAGTTTGCGTGTCCCCACCATAAATTTTCAAGGTCCGAGGAGAAAATATCGACACAACAGTATATGTCATGCTCTTCTAGCCCATCTACCATATCTCTCTGCGAAAGACTTCCATGGTAGTACGGCTATAAAACAGAAAAGAAAACTCTTCCGATATCTCTCGACGGCTTCTTTATGGTCGTTCCTGTTGCCAGGATGAGCACGAGGCCCATATTTAATAACAAACGGATACTCAACAGGTTACGGAATTGGAACCGTATTCCCTTTCGTTCAAAATTATTCAAGTGTATTATATTCGCTTTGTTTATATAGTTAGGCATTTTTGTTTTACTTGAAAATTTTCGGCTTTCGCCTTGAACTTAGGACCGACTAACTCGTGATCAACCACTGTTCACACGAAACCCTTCTCCACTTCAGTCCTCCAAGGTCTCATTCGATTATTTGCTACTACCACCAAGATCTGTACCAATGGCAGCTCCATGCAGGCTTACGCCAAACACTTCTACGCATACCATTGTACCTTCCTACTCACTAAAGTTTCAAAATTTATATCACAAGTAATATAAAATCATCTACTTTAGCGGTTAATGTATAGGTATACAACTTAAGCGCCATCCATTTTAAGGGCTAGTTGCTTCGGCAGGTGAGTTGTTACACCACTCCTTAGCGGATTTCGACTTCCATGATCACCGTCCTGCTGTTTTAAGCAACCAACGCTTTCATGGTATCTGCATGAGTTGTTAATTTGGGCACCGTAACATTACGTTTGGTTCATCCCACAGCGCCAGTTCTGCTTACCAAAAGTGGCCCACTGGGCACATTATATCATAACCTTGAACTTCATATCAAGAAAGTTAAGGTTCTTACCCATTTAAAGTTTGAGAATAGGTTAAGATCGTTTCGACCCTAAGGCCTCTAATCATTCGCTTTACCAGATAAGATTATTTTATATAATATTAAAATGCACCACTATCCTGAGGGAAACTTCGGAAGGAACCAGCTACTAGATGGTTCGATTGGTCTTTCGCCCCTATACTCAATTCTGACAATCGATTTGCACGTCAGAACTGTTTCGGTCTTCCATCAGGGTTTCCCCTGACTTCAACCTGATCAAGTATAGTTCACCATCTTTCGGGTCACAGCATATATGCTCAAGGTACGTTCCAGTTAGAGGCATAAATAATATAAATATACATTATACATAACTATATAGAACGCCCCGGGATTGTGTTAATTAGCTATAAATAGCTAAAAAACTAATCCCATTATTAGTCAAGTTAATTACGCTATTAGGTTTACATCCCAATAACTTGCACATATGTTAGACTCCTTGGTCCGTGTTTCAAGACGGGTCCCGAAGGTATCCTGAATCTTTCGCATTGTTAATCATACAAGAGCATATAATAAACACAAAAATCAATGATAATTATGCCATTATATAATTCCGAAAAATTAACGCTCTGTAATAATATAAATCTATCAGCACTTTATCAAATTAATAACATTTATTCTGTGTTAAAATGCAAGCAATTTAATTGGAATAAACTATAAGTTATATTTTATGATAAATTTGGGATATGCTAATAGATTACAATGTCCTTATATGGAAAAAATGCACATTATTCTTAATAATATTATTTAAATATTACAATTTTAATGATGAATTTTCCATAACGGATATTCAGGTTCATCGGGCTTAACCTCTAAGCAGTTTCACGTACTGTTTAACTCTCTATTCAGAGTTCTTTTCAACTTTCCCTCACGGTACTTGTTTACTATCGGTCTCATGGTTATATTTAGTTTTAGATGGAGTTTACCACCCACTTAGTGCTGCACTATCAAGCAACACGACTCTTTGGAAACATCATCTAGTAATCATTAACGTTATACGGGCCTGGCACCCTCTATGGGTAAATGGCCTCATTTAAGAAGGACTTAAATCATTAATTTCTCATACTAGAATATTGACGCTCCATACACTGCATCTCACATTTGCCATATAGACAAAGTGACTTAGTGCTGAACTGTTTTCTTTTCGCTCGCCGCTACTAAGAAAATCCTTGTTAGTTTCTTTTCCTCCCCTAATTAATATGCTTAAATTCAGGGGGTAGTCCCATATGAGTTGAGGTTGTATATATAACTATTTTTTGCCATAAATTCTTTATATATAAATGATAAAACAATCAATTAAATTCGTTATAAATAGTTCCAATAGTTCTTGTAAGCAAAGTTATTTTTTATCCATTTAACGAACCAACGAAGAATAATAACAAAACCAAGATTTTTCTTTTTCCGAATCATTAATAAGAGACAATTCTAGATGAAAAATATTTCAATTTTTTATGCTAGACATTTCTCAGTATTATTTGATTGAAAAAGAAAATATTTCTCTTCGTTTTTCACATTCAAATGTGAGATAATGTTTTTCATTTCTTTTTTAATATTATGAATAAAATCATTATTTAATCCAATAATATACCATATGCTTATAAAAAATTTATAAACAACTTAATTAGCATAGTCTTACAACCCTCAACCATATGTAGTCCAAGCAGCACTATAAAATTAATTAAAGTACATAACAGCATGGACTGCGATATGCGTTCAAAATGTCGATGTTCATGTGTCCTGCAGTTCACACGATGACGCACAGTTTGCTGCGTTCTTCATCGACCCATGAGCCGAGTGATCCACCGCTTAGAGTTTTATAATTCATTTTTATATAATATCAATATTGTTTTTATTGAAAGAAATTAAAAATACACCATTTTACTGGCATATATCAATTCCTTCAATAAATTTATTTTTATACCTAAAAATAAATGTTGCGATATGTCTTAGTTTCATATAAGCATTATGTATCATAAAAATCTGGTTATGGTTTGCTATTTTGGGTGACAC
>NW_022881350.1:0-69445 GCF_004382145.1 Drosophila mauritiana
ACTAACATTTTTTCTTGTGTATTCTTTAGAATTCTTGAAATGTTTTCGTGATTATTTTATTATATAGAATATCAAAGGGTTTTTGGTTTGTTGTAGAATGAATGCTTTGATTGAATTCTTTTGCGGCTCTAATAATTATTTCAGAATAGTCAGTGAGATTAAATTCTTCTTTTATACAACGAGCTAATTCTGTAATGTTGAATGTGCTCTTCTACTTGTCCGTTCGAGGTACTGGTCTGGGGTCAGCGAAATGTAGAGTAAACACATCTTTGTGCAAAGGATTTAAATTGAGCTGAGTGAAGCTGGTTCATTATCTGTCATAATTACTTTGGCGTGGGGAAAATGTTGGAGTAATCCATTACTTTATTTCGATGTTTAGTTTATTTTGAATTCTTTTACAACCAGGAATTTTGAAATATGCGTCAATACAGGTTAAGAAAATAAGACTTTGCGCGTAAAAAATGTCGATGTGTAAATTCTCTCCTTCTTTAGTTGGAATAGGAGCTTCTCCAATAGGGATTTTAATAGGATGCCGGTTGTATTTATTTTCGTTGCAAATTGTACAATTTTTATGTATTCCTTTAATTTGATATATAAATTTGGCCAATAAAATAATCTATTAATTTGTTTATAATTTTCGTCTAATCCTCTGTGAGCACGACTATGTGTTTCTTCTATTATGATAGCCTTATCTTCGTTATTTTCCACGTCTTGTAGAAATATTTTAGTATAAAGAAATTTGTTGTTAAAGTTATTTTTTAATGGTAATTGAATATGATAAGATCTTCTAAAGTGCAATGAATTCCTACCGTTATGTTTGGTTTTATATATTCCCTTAATATTTATTAAGTTTTCTGGCGTATATATTCAATTATATGTCTAGTCTTATCAAAAACATTCAATGATCATATTGTATACCTCCCTTGTTAATAACAGTTGTTGTTGAAACTGATTTAACGGTTTTCGGGTCTCTTGTATTACATTTTAAAAACTACTTTCGGCAGAATGCTGTGTATTTTGATCTGAGTTTGATGTTCTAAGTCGCTGTTAGTAATATTATTTATTTTTATTCGAGATAATGCGTCGGCTACGACATTAGTTGTTCCGGGTTTATATATTATTTTCGGGGTGAAACTTCTATAAAGGAGTACATCTTTTCATTTCTACGTTCGGGTTTTTATCTGAGATTGTGAAAGATAAAGATTGATGGTCTGTTTGTATTTCTATACCAATTACACCATATAAGTAATTCCTGAGATTTTTAAGAGCCCAAACTATTGCCAACAATTCCTTTTTATTTGTGGCATAAAGTTGTTCGGTTTTATTTAGAGTTTTGGATATGAAAGTAATTGGTTTATTATCCTGTGATAAAACTGCTCCGATAGCTACATCTGATGCGTCTGTCGTTAAAGTGAATTTTTTGTTATAATCTGGTTGAACTAATTCCACTTGTGCTATTAAATTATCTTTAAGTTCTTTAAAAGCTTTAACAGCTGGGTCGTCTAACTGTATTGTAATTTTTGTAGACATTCTCCTAGAAATTTTTCCATTATCTCCTCCTAGGTATTTGGTTAAAGGTTTGGCGATTTTTGCATAATTTCGGACAAATTTACGGTAATAGCCGGTGAGGCCTAGAAAACTTCGAAGTTCTCTAATGTTTTGTGGAATCGGATACTTCATAATTGTGGAGATTTTCTCAGGATCTGTTTTAATTACATTGTGAGATACTATATAACCTAGAATGCTGTTTCTAATTTAAAGAATTTGGATTTTTCTAGAGAAATTTTCATATTTGCTTCTTGTAAAATATTTATTATTTGAATTAAATCTGTGTAATGTTGTTCAATTGTATTAGAAAAGATTATTATATCATCCATATAAACATGACAAGTTTTTCCGACTTGTTCTCTCAATATGTCATCCATTGCTCTTTGAAATATTCTAGGGGCGTTTGTTAACCCAATGGCATACGTAAGAATTCAAATTTTCCGTTATTTATAGAGAATGCTGTTTTTTCAATATCTGAATTTTTCATTAAAATTTGGTGGAATCCTGATTCCAGATCAATGGTTGAGAAATATTTTGACTTCCCTAAGTTAGATAATATTACAGACGGATCTTGCATCGGATATCTGTCAGGTATTGTGCTTTCATTTAATTTTTTGTAGTCAATAACTAATCGATGTTTTGGAGATCCATCTTCGTTTTGACCTTTTTTAGGCACTACTAAAACTGGTGAATTGTAGGGGCTTCTACTTGGTCTTATAATTTGTTCTTTTAACATTCTATCGATTTCATTATTAACGAAATCTGAGACCGACATAGCATAAGGATATTGTTTGCTATAAATTGCTCTGTCATTGACTGTATTTATTTCTCCTCGAATATCGGTACGAAAAGGAATTTGCGTATTTATTTTAGAATGTTCCTTTTCAATTTTATTCATAACTTTTTTTTCAAATTCTTTTATTTGATTTGAAATAATATTTAGGTTATGAATTTTTTCTTTGTCGGAAACTCAACGACTGCGTGCTCGGTATTTGTGGATTCCAAGCTATTTGATTTAAGACTGACGGAATTAACATCGTCGGCTTGTTCAGGATTTTTTAATCCCAAACTGATATATTTTTTATTAGCGGATAAATCTACGCTGGCGTGCTCAGGATTTTTTGATCCAAACTGATATATTGTTTATTAGCGGATAAATCTACGCTGGCGTGCTCAGGATTTTTTGATCCCAAACTGATATATTGTTTATTAGCGGATAAATCTACGCTGGCGTGCTCAGGATTCATTGATCCCAAGCTATATAAACTGCCTTCAGCAATTACCGTTTCGGTTTTATATATCTTTTGCTCATCTAAATATTTTTTAATTATATATTCTTTTAATGGAAGAATATTTTTTTCCTCAATTAAACACAAATCGTTTTTATCCTCGTCAAAATATTGGAGTTTCTCTTTATTTTTCTTATACTCCATGATTCCTTTCTCGATATCTAATTTAGCTCCAATCTTTCTTAACAAATTGAATCCAATTAATAGATCAGATTCTAAACCCTCAATTTCATAGAATAAATGTTGTTCCCCAAATATATTTATCAAATGATAATATTTTATGATTGAATATCCATGAACTGTAGATACTCTTTTGTGTATTGATAATTCCCTTTTATTCTCATAAATACCCTTTTTTATATAACACGCGGTGGCTCCTGTGTCTATTAATATTTTGAACTGTCTTTTAGTTTTTCTGTCTACCCTTGTGATATGAGGCATCCCTCTGTAAGGTGCTGATCTAAAAAATGGTTCTCGTTGATATTATTTACTCTCATTGTTTTTATGAGCTGGTTGGTTGACTGTTCCCGTTGATTCCCGTTTTATCGGGGGGTGTGTTTCGGACTGATTTACAAGGCCTGCGCTTGTGTTGTGTTTTTGCGCTGGGTATTGATTATAATTATTTCTTTGGAAATTATTATTAAAATTGTGTCGGTTATTATTATAATTCCACTGGCTGTTATTATTCCTAGGATGATTATAATTTTTATACGGACGATTTTGAACTCTTATGGAGTCGTCTACTTCCATAGGTTCTGGTGGTGGTTGAACTTTGGAATTATTATTAAAATTCCAATTGTTATTCGTTCCGAAGTTGTGGTGTGGTGGTGGTTGAACTTTGGAATTATTATTAAAATTCCAATTGTTATTCGCTCCGAAGTTCCCGTTTTGCGGCCAATTATTATTTATCCTATTTGGTGTATTATTAATCTGTCTAGGGGCAAATCTAAGGTTGTTTCCTTGATTTCTGTTTTCACTCCTAAATCCATTATACCTATTTGCAAATTGAGCTCTAAAGTTGTTAGACTCTAATTCCTGACACTTTGCCAAAGCATTTGGCAAATCTGGTGGGTTGAGAGAGAAGAGTGTTTCTGAGACTGAACCGTTTAATCCAGAAATAAAAATTCTTAGCGCGTTGCTCCTAATTGTTTTATTTGTTTCCTTGGTTATTAGGCTGTCCTTTCCATAAGTCATTATAGTTTTATTTATAAGTAACGTCATTTTCTTATTTACTTCGTTGTAGAATTCATTAATGGTCATGCGTCCCTGTCTTAAGATGCTTAATTCTGTTTCGAGTATATGGATTGGTCTTTTATCGCTATAGATAAAATCCAATCTAGAAAGAATCGCTTGAAAGTTTAAAACGGTACCATGGTTGGTTAGAGCATCGTGTGCTGCTCCCATGATTTTATTACGTAAAATTGTTAAAGCGATAAAATATTGTTCACTTTCAATTTTATATAGACTCATTGCGGTTTCCGCCGCTTCTCTCCAGCCTACATATTGGGTTATTTCTCCTGTGAACTTTGGTAAGGATTTAATTACTTCTAATGTAGTTTCGCATTTTATGGTTCGGTCTATTGTTTGGATCTTATAGTCTTCTACCTCATTTTTGTTAGCGGCTAACTGCTCTTCTAACCCTTCAAGTTTTCTGGTTACTTCACTCAACTGTACATTTATTAATCTGTTTATTAATTCCATTGTCAGATTACTGGCGCTGGATATCCCGCCCGAAAGGGTTGATACTGAACCTCCGGTTGCCATTTTTAAATTTAAATTATCAAAACTATTTATCAAATCTTCCAGATTGTTTTAAATTAAATTGATATTGTAATATTAATTTCAAAGTAGTATTCTCTGTATCTTAATCTTAATTTTTTAAATTTTATTTAAAGACTTAAAGTTGTTTTTATCTGCTCACGATACTTTCCGTGGGAGTTCTTCCTTCAGCGTAGTTGGTGGAGGGTAGGGGTCTTCCTTCAATTGGTTGTTCTTAATAATTCTTTTTTGGAGTCTTCCTTCAATTGGGTCGTCTTGATAATTATTTATTGGGGTCTTCCTTCAATTTTTTATATAGCCTTTTTATTTTTGAATTTGAATTTTGAAATTGAATTTGTTTGAATTTCTTTGGTTTCGTAGTTGAGTTCTGAATTTTTATTATGTTATGTTTATGTTATTATTATTATTGTTTATTATTATTATGTTCTCGTAATTTGTATTAAGTATTCAGTCCACCTTTTTATGTTAAATACTTAATTGGATTATTGCATTTATTGATTTCCAATTAAGTTTTTTATCACGATCACTTTCACATTAGTTAGGCGTCGTTGTATTGTTGTGGATGTTTTAATTTTTCCACTAAAAATATGGATTGTTGGCGGCGCGAGCTCCGTTTTATTTTTAACTTATTATCGTTAATATTTATTTAGAACTTTTGAATACGCCGCCCCACGTTGGGCGCCAATTAAAATTGTTACTCTTTATTTATTTAAAAAAATAAATTTTATTTTTTATTATTTAACATTTATTTGGTGATAAACTTTTTCACTTATACTATTACGAGACACTTGGTAACTTATGTTTAACTTTGAGCTGTTGACGATCTCGTCCCGATTCTTTCAGACTCCCGATTCAGACTCCCGATTCAGACTGATCTTCAAATTCTAAGTCCTAATCCAATCAACCTCGGCCAGAAGCTTTTCTTTCGGAAAATTACCGAACTTTCGATAAAAGCTTTATGCTGGAAATTTTCCACTGCATTGTGAAATTCAATTATGCTGATCGATGCAATTTTTGATTGATACGCAATAAGTCGGCCGTGGCTTGGTCTCCAAGCGGAAGCTGTGTTTACGTTAAGTTTGGGTTGCTTATGTTAGCGGGTAGCTGAGTGCTGGCAAAGGCAATGACAAAAACAAAGACAAGGGAAATTCCGACGAGATTGAGAATTGGAATTTGTTTATAAATTGTGGAAGGGAGCTATGTTCATGGGTTGGATAACTTGCATGTGGTTGCATGCAGATCCAGAACGTGTATTGCTACCAACAGAGCAGTTGTCGGCTGAGCTTATATCAATTTTTGGTGAGAGGAAGTCGAAGTTAGAAGCAAGGCGAAAATTTGAGGAACGAAAATGGACAGCGGGCGAAAGCTTTGTTGCTTATGCAGACGATAAGGTGATGCTTGCACATGGAATAAAAATGGATGATGAAGAATTGGTGGCGCTCCTCATTGAAGGTATTCCGAATCAAATGCTACGTAACCAAGCCCGTATCCAATGCTTTGAAGATATCCAGCACATAAAGCGGGCATTTGCGGAAGTGAAACTACCAAAAATGGATGAAGCAGACAAGAAGGTGGCATCGGTGAACAATAATAACAGCACACTCTTGCGTTGTTTCAATTGCAATTCGAAGGGACACTGGGCCAAAGAGTGCAGGAAGCCAAAGCGCGAAAAAGGGTCATGCTATGCCTGTGGTGAGATGGGGCACTTTGCAGCAAAGTGCCTGAAAAACAAGAATGGGGATGAAAACAATTACGTAAGATATTTTGAAATTCATTTTATGAAGAATTCTAAATCAAAATTTATTACGGCATGCCTCATAGACACGGGAAGCCCCATTTCGTTCATCAAAATTAGTAAAGTACATAAAGATGTTATTGAAGTACCAGTTTTAAGTTCATTTTACGGATTAAACAAAAGTTCCTTGAAAACATATGGAAAAATATTGTGTTACGTTATGAAAAATTTGAATAAAATACACTTTAATTTAATAATAGTGGCAAACGAGTCTATGAGTCATGATGTAGTATTGGGAAGAGACTTTATGGAAGCATGCAACTTATGCTTGAATCTGGACACCTTGAAAATGATTACAGTGGATAAAATTGGAAGTCGATGTAACAAGAAAAGCGATAAAATGCTAGAAGAAACGAATATGTACAACAATAGTAAAACAGTTAGCGATAGTGTTAGTCAAGGTAGTAGTAAAAGTCAAATGATTAGGTTAAAAATAAATTAGAAAAAGCTGTCAATGCTGAAATAAGCACAGCGGAGAGGGAAATGCTTGAAATTAATGTAATAGATGACTCAATTGATTACAAATAGGTGATCAGGTGGATCATAATATGAAATGTCAATTTATTGAGTTGGTAGAAAACTGTTATGTTAATAAAGAAAGACCGAATGAACCGGAGATTCGGTGTGAAATACAATTAAGATTAAATGACCCGAAACCGTTTAGTTGTTCTCCTAGTGTTAGTGAAAAAGAAAACACGAGACCTAAGATTATGTGTTGATTACCGAAAACTTAACAAAACAATGGTCAAAGATAATTATCCTTTACCATTGATTGATGATTTGTTGGATAGTTTAGTAAATAAAACGATATTCTCGAGGTTAGATCTTAAACATGGCTACTTTCATGTTTTTGTTAATAAGGAATCGATGAAATATACATCTTTTATGACGCCTTTAGGACAGTTTGAATTTTTAAGGATGCCAATGGGGCTGAAAAATGCACCGGCGGTCTTTCAGAGATTTATTAATAGAATTTTCGAGGATATGATAAGGCAGGATAAAGTTATTATATATATGGATGACATTATGATAGCTAGCAAAGGAATTAAGGAACATATGGAAGTACTTAGGGAAGTTTTTGACAGGTTGACGAGGAACAAATTAGAGCTGAGAATGGATAAATGTGAGTTTCTGCAATCGAGTGTACAATATTTAGGATTTTTAATAACAAGTAAGGGAATACAGGCCAATGACAAGGGAATAGAAGCAATTAGAGATTTTCCAGTACCAGATAAGGTGCATGATGTCAGAAGCTTTTTAGGATTGTGTTCATATTTTAGAAGATTCATTAAGGGTTTTTCAACGATTGCAAAACCTTTATATGACTTATTGAAGAAAGACAAAGAATTTTCGTTTGAAGAAAAAGAGTTAGAATGTTTTGAGACAGTTAAGAAAAAGTTAGTGGAAGCTCCAGTGTTAGGGTTATATTGTTATAAGGATGAAATAGAGTTACATACAGATGCAAGTGCACAAGGCTTTGGTGCAGTGTTATTGCATAAGAAAGAGGATATGAAATGGCACCCTATATTTTATTACTCGAAAGCCACAACAAAGGATGAGGGCAAATATCATAGTTTTGAACTTGAAACATTGGCCATCCTGTATGCATTAAGAAGATTTAGAATCTATGTACAGGGAAAGAGATTTAAAATTATTACGGATTGCAACGCATTAACTCTAACGTTAAATAGAGTAGAATTAAATCCTAGGATTGCAAGGTGGGCATTAGAACTATTAGAGTACGATTTTGAGTTAGTTCATAAAGCAGGAAAGCATATGCAGCATGTGGATGCATTGAGCAGAAATACGAATATATTAGTGATAGAAACTAATAGTTTTGAAGATAATTTAATTATTTGTCAAGCAAAAGATGAAAAGTTGAAAAATATTAGGAAAAAGTTAGAGAAAACGGAAGATAAAATTTTTGAAATGAGAAATGGTGTACTTTATAGGAAGGCAAATGGTGGAAGATTGTTGTTTTGTGTACCAGAAGAAATGGAAGAAAAAATTTTATATAAATATCACAATGAATTGGGTCACTTAGGGAGAGATAAGGTTATCGATGCTATTGTTAAGACTTATTGGTTTTCGAATATGAAAGAAAAAGTTGTTAGGCATATAGGAAATTGTTTGAGATGTGTGGCATTTTCACCGAAGTCGGGAAAAGAAGAAGGAATGCTGCATAGCATCCCAAAGGGAAACGTGCCGTTTGAGATAATACATATCGATCATTATGGACCGGTATATAACGGTAGAATAAAGAAACATCTGTTTGTAATAATAGATGGATTCACAAAATATGTTAGGTTATACGCAACAAAAACAACGAACACAAAGGAAGTAATTCTAGCTTTAAAGGATTATTTTAGATCATATAGCAGGCCGAAAGTTATAGTATCAGATAGGGGGACCTGTTTTACATCCGAAGATTTTGCAAAATGTATGGAAGAGTATAATATTAAACACATAAAGATAGCGACAGGTTCACCCCAGGCCAATGGACAGGTAGAAAGAGTTAATAGAATAGTAGGGCCTATGATAGCTAAATTAACAGACATTGAAAAGGGATTGCATTGGGATGCAGTTATTGAAGACGTAGAATTTTCTCTGAATAATACCATACAAAGTAGTGTAGCGGAATCTCCCAGCAAGATGTTGTTTGGAATTGAACAAAAGGGAAAAGTTGTTGATGAATTAAGACAAAAATTAGAAGAGTTAGATAATGTTAGTGAAATTAGAGACCTGAAAGAAATTAGAAGAAAAGGATCGGAATCGCAATTAAAAGCACAGAGGTATAATGAAAAAAGATATAATAATAAGAAAAAAGAAAGTACGCAGTACAAAATAGGAGATTACATTATGGTTAAGAATTTCGATAGTACAGGAGGAGTTGCTAGAAAGCTAATACCTAAAGTTAAGGGTCCATATGTAATAGAGAAGGTATTGAAAAATGATAGGTTTTTAATTAAAGATGTTGAAGGTTTTCAATTGGCGCGCAATCCATATCAAGGTGTCTGGAGTAGTCAAAATATTAAACATTGGATAGGGAGTAGAAAGTAAATTTGTATAATTAAAGATAAGAAAAAAAAAAAAATGTTTTAAGTAAATAGCGACTAAGAACAATGTAATAAGCATAAGTTCAAAATTTCGACAAGATCAGGTGATCTTAAATGTCAGGATGGTCGAATTGTAGTAGGCTAGAGGTACATAAGTGTAATATAGCAACATAGTATATAAACATTAAGTATATAAACATTAAGTGTATAAACATTAAGTCATGGTTCGCTTTCGGGTGGCATACTCTCTGTTTCGCAACATCGGCTCTGTAGCAACAAGCATAGATGCAGATCGCTAACGGAGAGGGAGTCAGTCGAATGCTAAAGCTGGAAATGAAAAGTACCGAATAAACTGAAGCGGCTAAATCCTGTGTTCCTGTGTTATTTAAATTAGAGGGCTTATTATACCCCTACAATAGGGACTGGTGTGTCCTTCTGTGTCACTTGAGTGTCCGAGGCAGCTTGATGAAAATTTACATCCATTCTCGCGTTGTCTTTTTATCGGTTTTTGATTGTTAAAATTATTTGAAGTCGAGGGTTGGAAGTTAAGGGGATTATTTTGTTGGGCTTGTGTTAAATCCCTTCTATATGTGTGATAATTTCCTCTTAGATGATTTGGTATGAAAAGAGGTGAATACTGGTTTTGATTTGGTATAAATTGGTTCGAATTTTGAAGGGGTTGTGTATTATTGTTCGGATTCATGCCAGAATGATAATAATTGTGATTTCTGTTACCGTAATATTTTTGATTATTATTTTGATTATTGTTTCCCCTGTTCCTATTTTTGTTCACTTCTGATCTATTTGGACGGTGATTTTCTGGACTAGCATCATAAAGTCCTGCCTCCATTGATACTTGTTTTAATTTAGAAATGGTGTCAATATCTTTACGAGCCAATGTCATATAAATTCTATCCGGCAGTTTTCGATCTATTACAGCTTTGACAGTCCTATTCAACATATCTGTATAATTTGATTTATCAACGGGAACATTTTCTAATTCTAACTTATCGAATATAATCCAATACTGTATTTCTAATTTCTCTATAAACTTACTGATGCTTCCTGGGTATGGGATTTCTTCTAACTGCTTTATGATGGTTGTATATGGTCTGTGGTCCTTGAATGCCATTGCCAATGCTTCCTTTATGTCCATCCATGTTGTCGCTCTTTCCTGGGGTACGACTTCCAATGCTGCATCCACTAGTAATCGCTTCACTGCTCCATATACGACGTGTGCTTGTCTCGCATCTTGTGTTGGATATAAATTAAGTAGTTGTTCTACTTGATTCACGAATCCAGATAGTCTGCCAGGTGTGCCATCGTAGTAGTTTAATTTTTTTATTTGATTAAGTAGTTGGTTTAAATGGATTTCCGATAGTTGTGGAACCGACTTGGTGTATTTGTTTTTTTTTTTGAGGTTTTTTTTTTAGGTATTTGGTTTTTAAGTTTAGATTACGGAATTGAAAGTTTTTAATTAACTTTGGTTCCGACCGCACGGGATTTTATTTAAGTTCCACTTTCACGTAGATTCTTTTGCGGATCTCAAAATAATGTTAGAATCACTGTTTTAATTCGCCAATCCTGGATAGTTAGTTGTATAACGTATCCTTCAATGGATCAGTACCGTACTAAAAGGACTCTTTATTTTTATTGGATCCTACCGACTGCGCCAATTACCTACCGACAAGTGCATTCGCTCTTATAGTTTTGTTTATTGAAATCGAATACTTTTGTTTTCGGGATTGCGAGTCCGAGCTTTGAACGTGGGGACATGACGATGGGGTGAGGGCTTAGGCAAGGAATGTTTAAATTATGGGACGGATGTTTAGTCTACCAGTGGGTGACTTATTTGGAGTTGGGAATTTTCCACTCAACCCAATCTTGAAGATCATATTATTCTTATCTGGAATCCATTAGGTACATCCGGAGTAGTGTAGGAGGTATTTGGGTATGCTGTGTAGGCATGTGCTTAAGTCTTAGGGACTTATGGATATATCACTATATATAAAATAATATAATATATATATACAGTTGCGGTAACAATAATAGCACCATAAGCACATTTCGTGTTTGCCCCATCGTTTCTCTATTTTCTGACATTTTTTCATAATTTTTTTAACTAATCTTAAATACTACAATGATTTTCAATCGAAATAATAAAATTGGTAACAGATCTAATGGATATTTTAAAAATAATTGGTAAAACAAAAAAAAACCTTCAAATTTAGGCGGTAACAAAAATAGCACTGTTTCTCGTATTTTGCTAAAACTAAATAAAAAAATAAAATAAGAGTTCAACAAATGGATTATATCTTAAGAACTATGTTTAAAGAATATTAATATTTGGTTGCGTGACCATAGTAGGCAATGACAGCTGCGCATCCTCTTGTCATGGAGTCCACCAAGTCCTGGTACCGTTTTTGAAGAATTTTGCTCCATGAATCCTTGATCCTCGATTTCCCATGAATCCAAAGCTCCTCGTTATTTTTGGGTTTGGCTTCAGAAACCTTTTTTTTTACGTCCGCACAAAGTTTTTCGATTGGATTCAAGTCGGGTGACTGAGCAGGTCATTTCATTACTCGGATCGATTTCTGCTCAAACCACTTTCGAGCTCTCTTGCTCGTGTGTTTTGGGTCGTTATCCTGTTGAAAAAAAAACGGCATTTCATCCTCGGCATATAGCGCCATCACATTTTCCGGGATATCTGTGTAAATGTGCTGATCCATGATGCCTTGAATCATATGAATCGGATCTACTCCATAGTATGAAAAGCACGCCCATACCATGATGTGTGATCCCCCGTGCTTTACCGTCTTAAAGGTGAAGCGAGGATTATATTCAGCTCAGGGTGGACGCCGAACATAAGACCGAGAGCCTTTCCCACAAAAAAAAACAATTTTGCTCTCATCTGACCACAAAATGTGGCGCCCCTTCTCCACAGGCCAGTCCTTGCGTATCTTGGCATATAAGATTCGCTCTGCCACATGCTTCCCAATCAGAAGCGGGACTTTTCTGGGACTGCACACATTAAGGTTGTTTTGTCTTAAGTGTTTGCGAACTGTTTCCACGCTTGCAGCTATCTGGAGCTCCTTCTTCAGTTCCGTCGCCGGCTTAAAAGGCTCCTTCTTGCTTTGCCGAACCAAGCGCTTGATCTCCACGTTGGACATAGAGGGCTTTTTTCCACGTTTTTCGTTATTTTCGACAAACAGAAGTGCGAATCATTTTGTTTGAAAAACCAACAAACCGTCCCATTTTAGCGTAGGTTTTACCTTCAGAGATTATGTTTTTAATCAAATTCCTTTTTTCGACGGTAGAATGCTTTCCCCGACCCATAACTAGAGAATTTTTGTTCTTCTTTTGAAAAATATTCAATTAAAACTTTTAATGCAACTCTTTTTTTCAAAATATGTCGAAAAAAAACCCAAAGCAATCACTCCTATTAATTTTATTCAGCAAAAACGTGGTCAGTGCTATTTTTGTTACCGCCTCATTTAGCGCCCTTTTGCAGAAAGTGCCCAAAAACAAAAATAACCGTTACATTGAGAGAGTCAAAATTTCTTGCTTAGAGAGACAATGTTGTAGTTTATAATTTATATTTCCTTTCTTAATAAATAAATAAATAGTCAAGTTTGTGTTTGAGTTTTATGTTTTATATTTTAAGTTATTTTCAACTGCAACACCAGCACCACGACCTACTCACAGCAAAAAACGTACAAGAATGAGAGAACAAATAAAAGGTGTGGCCATTCATGTCAAATATAAAGTAGTGTTGTTTAACGTTATTTTTGTAGGTTGAATAGTATATTCCAACACGCCCCCTCAAAAATAACGTCTATAATTAAAAACATAACAATAATATTCATTAGTAACTATCAAATGTGGGTGGTGTGCATTCTGGGAAGTGTTAACTGATCCAGCATTTGCTGCGAGGATACGGGGAAAACCCAGAAAAACCCGATCAGATCATTGTAACAAAATATGTTTACAGGAATTTAAATTTGAAAAATATATATAAAAATTTCATTCAGCATTCGATTGGTCGTCTTGCAGCAAACCCAATTTGTCTCGTAACTCCACAAATCTCGCAGCAGGCAACGATTTTGTAAATATGTCAGCCAGTTGATTCTCTGTAGGAATATACTCAAGACAAATCACATTATTCTGAACTTGCTCTCTGGCAAAATGATATTTAATATCAATATGTTTAGCTCGTTTATGACATGAGGGGTTGTTTGCTATGCTAATACAGCCTTGATTGTCTTCGTAAATTTTAATGGGGTTTTCTAGTTTAATGTTAATACTAGTTAATAAAAATTTAAGCCATAGAGCTTCTCTCACGGCTTCAAATAGGGCCATATACTCAGCTTCAGTTGATGAGGCTGCTACTGAGTTCTGTCTCTTTGTATTCCAACAAATGAGATTAAAATCAAACATTTTGAATAAATACCCTGTTGTACTTTTTCTATCAATTTCACTACCACCCCAATCAGAATCCACATAACCAATAATTTTATTTTCAAATGCCAAGTTCTTTTTAAAAATCAATTTCATATCGATAGTGCCCTTCAAATATCTAAGAACTCTTTTTAAGTTCTGCAATAACTCGGAGTTATTTTGCTACTATATCTGCTCAAGATATTTACTGCAGTAGTTAAATCTGGGCGTGTACAAAGCATTATGTACATTAAACATCCTATGAGGTTACGGCATGGGGTATTGCAGTCTTCATCTGAATTAAGTAATTCATAATTTATTTTACTAGGTAAAGGAATACTAACTGCATTACAATTTTCCATGTTAAATTTACTTAAAATTTTTTAACATATGCAGATTGGCTTAAATAGATTTTATCTTCATGCATTTCTATCCTAATTCCAATAAAATGTTTTATTTCATTTAGGTCAGTCATCCTAAACTTTTCCATTAAATACCTTTTGAAGTTATTCATTCTTGTCATATCTCCTGTAGCTATAACCACATCATCTACATATAATAATACATATATGTTTTCATTGATGTTACCTTTGTCTAAAATATATATACAGCGATTAACTGAAGAGTTTACAAACTCACACTCTTTCAATGCTTGCTCAAATACTTCAAACCAGCATCTAGCCGCTTGCTTGAGTCCGTAAATTGCCTTATTCAATTTACACACATTGTCACTATTACACGATATACCTTGAGGAAGTCTCATATAAATTTCCTCTTTTAACGTGCCATTTAAGAAAGCTGTTTTTACATCCATTTGATGGACTTTCAAGTTATACTGTATTGCTAATGACAATATAAATCGGAAACTTGAAATTCTAGCTACAGGAGCAAATGTCTCTTCATAGTCTATTTGGTATTTTTGAGTGAATCCTCGTGCAACCAATCTAGCTTTGTATCTAATTGGATTTCCAAGTTCATTATATTTAACAGAAAATACCCATCTGCTATCTACAATATTTTTGTTTTCAGGCCTTTTTGTAATTGTCCAAGTATTATTAATTTTATGAGCATTTAACTCTGTATTGATGGCTTCTTCCCAAGAAGATTTATCATCCCTATATTGAATTTCATCAAATGAATTTGGGACATCGTTAAATATAGTGTGAGCATTTAGAACAACTTTATTTAGACTATTATCCTCTTCATTATAGGATATCTGAGGCTTAGTCTTTAATCTCTCACTTCTTCTATTAATAATTTCTATGCCATCATTTTTAGTTGGATTATCAATTCCAATTTCTTTTAAGTGCTCTGCTGTTTCACTTTCCCTACTCTCATTCGGGTTGCCTGATCCCTTACTTTCATTCAGGTGATCATCTCGCTTTCTTTTCTTACTCTCATTCAGAAAATATTTATTACTTTCCTTACTATCTTTCAGGAATTGTATGTTGTCGCATTCCTTACTCTCATTCGGGAATTCTGTTTGTATTATTTTCCTACTGTCATTTGGAAAATTTTTATTTTCACTTTCCTTACTATCTTTCAGGAATTGTATGTTGTCGCATTCCTTACTCTCATTCGGGAATTCTGTTTGTATTATTTTCCTACTGTCATTCGGAAAATTTTTATTTTCACTTTCCTTACTATCTTTCAGGAACACTGTTTCAAATTTAACAGCTCTAGAATTAACCATATTGGTTTCATCGACAACAACATCTCTTGCGACAATAAATTTTTCATTTACAGCATCCCACAACTTAAAACCATTGGGTTCATAGCCCACAAAAATACTTTTAAATGATTTATCATCAAACTTTCCTTGTTTGTTTTTAATATGCACATAAACAGTTGCACCAAACACTCTCAAATGTTTTAAGTATGGCTTCTTATTGTGCCACATCTCATATGGGGTCTTTGAAGTATCAACAAGTGCTCTGCTAGGAATTCTGTTGATTAAATAAGTAGCAGTTAATACTGCTTCGCCCCAAAAGCTTTTATCTAGTTTTGCACCACTAACCATGTTTCGATCTTTTTCCGTAATGGTTCTTATCATTCTCTCAGAAACACCATTTAACTGAGGTGTATGTGGTGTATTGTGTCCTTTCTTAACACAAAATTGTCTCATCTCATTTGACAAGTATTCTCTACCATTGTCAATGTATAAATACACAACCTTTAAATTAAAATGAGCTTCACTCTTGGCTACAAAATCTTGAAACATGCTAAACACATCAGATTTATATTTAATTAAAAAAGTTACACAATAATGTGTAAACTGATCAACAAAGATCACAAAATAATTTTTATCATCTAAAGTAACTGGAGTAATAGGCCCACAGACATCTGAGTGTACTACAAAAAGTGGTCTTTTAATATGGGTCTTATCTTTCAATTGTTTAAAAGGAAGTCTTGCCTGTTTACCATTTAAACAGGGTTCACAAATTTCACATGATAACTCTAAGTTGTTTAGAAGACTTTGATCACTAAACATATTCTTTCGTTTTATTTCTAATAATTTGCCATCGCTTATATGGCCAAACCTCTCATGCCATAAACGAAAATTATTTTTATGCTTAGCATTTATAGAATATGCTTGAAAATTGATCACAGGTACATTGTTTAACATACCTGAATTTTTGACAACCATTAACCCATTTTTCGAAATGGTTACACCGCTTTTGTCAAATTCGATCGACATTCCTGCCTCTTGGAGACGCTTTACGGACATCAAATTACCAGCAGCTTCCTTACAAAAGAGTACATCCTCCAGTGTAATCTCATGGTCATTCCGTAGTCGGACAATACCACGCTTAGTGGCATAAATAAATTCGCCTTGCTTGGCCACTGCAATCTTAAGTGGAGGCACAACCTCCACACTGTCGGTATACAGCGACTCATCATTTATAAGATGGTCACTAGCACCAGAATCAAGGACAAACCCGCAGTTATCCATCACTGAAGTATTATTCACTTCTTTTACCATAAACGCAATGCCGTGTGATGTTGCAGTTTGAACTTGTTTTTCATTTTCTTTATTTTTATTATTTAATATTCTTTTATAATGGAAGCAGTCTTTTTTAATGTGGCCTTCTCTGCCACAGTGGTGACACTTGACTTTATACTTTGAATTTCCCTTGAATATTTTCTTTGGTTTAGTTACCCGATTTTTAAACAAATTATTTTTATAAGTGTTATTTTTGTTGTGCACGATCGCGTTCATAACTTTCTTGCTTGTATCGTTGTGGTCATTTTTAATTTTAATTTCTTGATCCAGCACCCTATTTTTCACAAACGCCAATGTCAAATTTTCTTCAGATAATGTCTCTATCGCTGTAATAATTCCAACGTAACATGAAGGCAATGTGATCAGTAGATGAGAAATTTTATCCATCTCTTCTATTTTTGCACCAGCTGCCAACAATTCACTTATAAGTTCGTCAAAAATATGAAAATGGCTTAATAGTGACATCTCACTCGATAGCTTCAGAGAAAGCAAACGTTTTCGCAGCGTCAGTTGCGACGCCAAACTTTTCGTTCATAAACGGCGTCCAAATTCTCAAGAATCTGACGCGCCGTAATGTCGCTTGTTGCGAAATTTAAAAACGAGTCGCTTAGGTACTCTATTATTGTACTTTTTGCACAACGCTCTGCCTTTTTCCAGGAGTCATCTACCTCGTTAGGCATTAAACCATCAACTACTTTAAGTACATCTTGCTCGGCTAAAAGAGCCCTAATTCTAAATTTCCAAATCGCGTACTTCTCGCCATCAAACGGCTTAATATTACGTTTAGCCTTGTCCATTTTTCACTCAAATTCTGAGAAGGAATTAATTTCACAAGAATGTGAAAAAAAAAATGCTATTTCACAATTTATTTTCACAATCTTTAATTCACAATTTAATTGTTTATTAGGCATGGACTGGGCCCATAACCTGTTGTAGTTTATAATTTATATTTCCTTTCTTAATAAATAAATAAATAGTCAAGTTTGTGTTTGAGTTTTATGTTTTATATTTTAAGTTATTTTCAACTGCAACACCAGCACCACGACCTACTCACAGCAAAAAACGTACAAGAATGAGAGAACAAATAAAAGGTGTGGCCATTCATGTCAAATATAAAGTAGTGTTGTTTAACGTTATTTTTGTAGGTTGAATAGTATATTCCAACAGACAACATATGGTACTTATTATTCATGCAATCAGACTTTAAAAAAAATAAACATTCAATACCTTTTTTTAGGAAATCAACTTTCCACCTGCAGTAGTGCTATTATTTTAACCGCTGCAAGTGGTTAAATGTGCCATAGTATAACACTTGACTACATATACTTACACACATAAAGACATTACTACATTTCAGCCATACACCGAATCATAGAATGCCTTAGGATTTAAGTCATAAATTCAAGTATTCCATATGTAATGCAATGTAAACAATAACATCCGCTGCCGAACCGTTATTCCCACCAAAGGGTCAAAGCCGCTTACGCAGCTCAAGTCATACATATATATATAAAAAAACATCTATGTATTCTGTAAACTGCATAGGTATAAATGGGTGTTAACGATATTGTCGTCAGTTTCGTATTTCTGTATCTTCTGCATTCCGTCGTTTATCAATCTTATAGCGTCATTAAGTTCATGTAACTTCACTGTGGGAGTGTGTCTCAATTTTTTTCTGTATTTCTGCTCGATCATTTTCATCAAGTGTGCCAAATATTTATTTAAAAACTGAGTCCACAATGTTAATATGTTCACGTTAATTTCTATGTTGCTGGGTTATTCCAGTAAGTTCTCTTTTCATCACATTGTACACAAATTTGATTTGGACCGCATGATAGTCGGTATCCAGCCTTTATTCAAAATAGTCAGCTACGGTGTCTATTTTGGTTAATTTGATACTCAAACAATGATGTTCAAAGGAGGATGGTTTTGCACTAGTTTATAAAAAATAATGAGATAGCCGTGGTTGGTGTCAATATTGCACCGTTGTGATCAGCATAAGCAAAAATGTCATCAAGTTCCAGAACTGGAACTGAAATTTGAATTCTTATTTCGTTTTTTAAATTGTGTTTTGTTAAAGTGAGTAACTCTATTTCTGTTAGTGATTATTTAATGGTCAAAGTTTGTTTGCTCCACTGGGTCTGTCCAGTGGTATAGTGTTTGGTCTTGTGAAAAATAAAAATATCCATCTAAATATATTTACGCATAAAGTAACCAAATTGTCTCCAAATAGTCAAAATATTTCCAGACAAAACGAGATTTTGCTTCAAACCTAACGGTACTTTCTGGGATTAGACACGCACATTAAAATTAAATTATATACATACATTATTATATACATCATACATACAATATCGACAGTTATTGTAAAGTTTCGCAACAAATTATGAAATCCATTAATTCTCTACCGTTAAGTTTAGTCCTCAAATTTAATGATTGTCCGCGAAGGACAGTTTTAAATGAATACATCAAAAAAAAAAAAAAAAAAAAAATTGTGAAGCGAAATTGCATGCATTGTAATTTCTGCATTCCAAAAGCAAACTTCAAAGGCATCATACTTTCAGTGAGGAGCTTCGATTTAAATAATTTAAAATGGATTTTAAAGTAGAAGGTATTTACTTTGTATACAAAAAATTATTAATTAACTAATCGGTTAACTAAGTTATGTTAAATTAATATCTTCAAATGTCCTTTTCATTGTCTTTTTTTGTGCGTATTTTCATGATTACTTAAACTTTTAGTTGTGTTCCTCAAAAATGCAGAGCTAGACTCCTTATATAATAAATTAAGCATAGTTTTAAGATAATAAAAGTGTTGAGTTCAGCTGCGGAAACTTGCGGATGTACTTGTAATATTGAATCTACTAAACGCCCATTTGTTATTTTTGGGTTAAGTTTGCCCAGTGAAGTCCGTTTGTGTCTTTGCTTTTGTGTTTCGCGTTTGTGTCGTTTTGTCTTTTGTGTTTGTGTATAATCTTCCATGTTAATTTAACTGTTATCATATTAAACAAGTAATTATATTGATTTGTTTAAATTTATTATTGCTTATGGAAGACGATTCAGAGCTCTGTGTGTATCCACACCTATATATTATTGATTTATGGTGCACAAAGAAGGGTACCCACGGAGAAAAATTACAAGAAGTCATCAATACAGTGAAATGTAATATTGAAAAAGGCGGACACATGCCTATAGTAACTGAATGAAGTGAATGTGTTGAAAAAATTTTTAAACAAATTTAAATTAATAAAAATTGCAACAATTTAACATTTCCTCACTTTGTTTATATTTGTTTCTGGTTATGGTGGAGTTTAAGGTTTCCCTAGGGGAGGTATATTACGCAAAATCATACCCATGTTCTTACCACATTTAAAAAATTTTTTTAGAACATAAGTTATGATTTTATTAGTCTTCTATGATATATGGTCATGTTATATTTGATTTAAAAAAATGCTGCATACTTCTACGGGGGAAGAATATTTTGTTTGCCAAAAAAATGGGAGGGCCCCGATCTCAAAAATCTTTTTCGCATGTTTTCATCATTCATTTTTTAAAATACTTGGTTATTTTAAGGTCTGGTGGTGCCTTCAAAAATCTCACCTGTCTGTTGAATGTGTTTAAAGGTCTTTCTGTAATAAAGATCAAGTCATTGTTATCTTCTGCGATATTTTGGGTCTGTTCGCTCAGGTATGTCTCCTCGAGTTTTATTCTGGATAGTGCGTCCGCCACGCAATTTTCTTTTCCTTTTATATACTTTATGTCAAAATCAAATTCGGATAATTTTACTCTCCATCGGGTTAGTTTTGAATTTGGATCTTTTATACGGTACAACCAGGTTAGTGGTTGATGGTCACTGGATACTTCGTCCAACCCGGTAGTGTCGGAAAGTCTTTGTCGCCAATACAATTGCCAAGAGTTCTTTCTCAATTGCGCTGCGATTCGTTCGGCTAATGTAACTAAGTGGATGTCCCTCTTGTGAGAGTACTGCTTCCAAAGCGAAATCACTTGCGTCTGATGTTAAAACAAATTTCTTTGTAAAGTCAGGCAACTTAAAAAATTGGGTCTTCTGATATTAGATATTATAATTTTTTAAATGCTGATTGATATTCAGGGTTGGTAGTATGAATATCCATGTTCTTTTTAAACATTTAATCGTGGATTTGGCTATGTCTGCAAGGCTTGGAATGAATTTACGGTAGTATCCTGTCATTCAAAGAAAAGCTTTAATTTCTTTTGGTTAGTGGCAACTTCGGCAGCAGAAGCGCGTGTAGTGAAACGAGCAACGTGAAAATTGTGAAATTAGTTTTTTACCTCAAAAACCCATAGAGAAGTCAAGAACTCTGGCCCAAACAGCAAATAGTGACAAACCCAGTCACTATCAGTGAAATCTTAGTGAAACGTAAACAATTAAAAAATAAAAAACACTGTAAATTTATTTGAGGTGGGGCTCCGCTACACAGCTGCCATGCGGTCGCGCAAGCAGGTGTAATTTTTTTTTAATGTGGCTACCCCAGCAGAAGCTGGAACTCAGAAAAAGCGTTCTCCACCCAAAATAAAGGGTGGAGAAAAAAGGGCAAAATTACGACACCAGTATAATTACCTTTGACAGCTCGTCATCAGAAATAGAAAACAGCGAAGTCAAGCGCAGAACTGCACACAAACTACTGGATAATGACGACAAGACCAGTACGAGCGCTGCAGCCCAACTCCGCAACAAACTGATCAAAAAGTTAGGGAATAACGCCTTTGCTCTACTCTCAGACAAGAACAATGTGAAAGCGATGACAATAACGATAGCGAAATAGAAGACACTGAAGCCCAACCAAACCTCTCCAAAATCTCAATGACCAAACCGATAAAAACTATCAAATAAATTTTACACCTGATGTTACCAATATTACGGCACTTACCGGAACCATCACAGAAATCGTTGGCGATGACAAAGATTTCTCATGCAAGGCCAGCAGAGACAACCAAGGTAATGATGCCTGATAAGACGAGCTATAAGGCGCTGAAAGATCAACTGGACACAGCTGGCAAAAGATATTATACTTTTCAGCCACGCGACGAATGATCGTTGTCAAGGGTGTTCACCACGCCACTCACATGGATTACATTAAGGAGGAACTTAGTGCACAGGGCCACGCTGTCAGGAACGCCATCGGACATAGGAGTAAGAGCTCGATGCCTTTATTATTTATCAACATGGAGCCAGCACCAAACAATATGGAAGCTTTTAAGATCAAGAAGCTATGCCAGTCTGTGGTCACATGTGAGCCGCCCCTTAAGTTCAACGATATTCCTCAATGCTACCGATTTCAGGGCTATGGACATAGCCAAAGGTACTGCCAGCTGCAAGTGAGATGTGTCAAGTGCGAGAAGATCACGCCACAAGCGAGTGCCAAAAAAATAGGGAAGATGCAGCTAAATGCGTCCACTGTGGCGGCACCCACCCCGCTTCTTATAGAGGATGCCCCGCCTACAAGAAAGGCAAGACAGTGCTGTCCTCTAAAGAGCTCCGCCTGGCGCGGACGAGAATGGAGAATTTGTTCAAAAAGATTATGGACAAAATGTTCAAGCAGATTACGATGATGATCACCTCCATTCTGTCAAAGGTCTGCAAGTAGGCCTGCACATATCCTTTTGGAACGCTAACGGCCTGATAAAAAGAAGGTCAGAGCTGGAACGTTTTGTCCACACAAACTGCATCGACATCGACTCCTTCCCGAAACCCACATATCAAGCATATCATACTGCCAACTACATGGATACAATATCATCCACGCAGATCATCCTAATGGCAGCGCCCGCGGCGGAGCGGCAATCATCATTAAATCAAGAATTAAATTTAATAAACTAGCCACTCTGGAAGCGGACTGTGTTCAGTGCCCTAAGATAATTGCTTCGGCCTATATACCACCGAAACATAAGGTAACTGAGAGTCAATTCGACATGCTAATGAATGACTTGGGAGCGAGATTCATCATAGCAGGAGATTTCGACGCCAAAAACAAATGGTGGGGATGCCGTGCCAACAACGCTAAGGGAAATGCTCTCTTTAGAAGAAGGATTGACTGTCACTCTAGTGGAGAACCGACATATTGGCCAACCGACCCCTTGAAATATCCTGATATCCTCGACATCACACTCCAAGGGTATTGATTCCACTAAAATCTCGTGATCCTCGAAAGTGGATCTACTCTCCGGTCATAGTGCAACGGAGTTACATCTCAACCTCCCATTATTTAAAAACCACCTCGGCAGAAAATGTTTAGAAAATGCACAAATTTGAAAGTTTTTGGCTGTCAGAGAAACTCAAACCTAGTGGCCGAGAAGAGACGTCTCAGAAGAGTCTGGTTTGCATCCAGGGACCCGAGGGACAAGAGCCTCCTGAAGAAAGCCGCACAAAACCTGCAGGCCCAGTTGCAGTTGCTAAGATTGAGTGCATTTGAACAATTCTTGGGAAACCTTGAGCCGGGAGACCCTCAGCATGACCTATGGCAAGATACCCGACATATAAGGAGGCCAATTAAAAGAACTGTTGCAGTTCAGTTCAGCCGCACTGATCTGGAATGTTTATGATGTTTTTACTCCCATATTGAAGTGTTCCGTACAGGAAAAAGAGGACACGCTACGCGAAATTGAGCAGTTACATCCTAGCCAAACAAATATAGAACCAGTTACAGTTGAGGAAGTCGCAAATAAAATCAAAAGCCTTAAAACAAAGAAGTCCCCGGGCAATGACGGCATCTCACTAACTGCTGGCAAAAGCGTTTAATAACTGCTTCCAGTTGCCTTCCCACACCATGGAAACAAGCGGAAGTTATCCTCATACACAAGCCCGGCAAGCCTGAAGCTTATCTCGCCTCCTACCGTCCGATTAGCTTACTGGCAGTACTCTCTAAAATACTCGAAAGAGTATTTTTGCGACGAGTGCTGCAGGTACTGGGCGAGGCTGGTTTGATCCCGGATCCCAGTTGTCTTCCGGCGCTCACCTTCCACACCAGAACAATGTCTTCGACTTGGTGCTCACTTGGTGCTCCTCAAGGCCTTAGAAGAAAAAAAGTACTGCTCTGCTGTTTTTCTGGACGTCAAAAAGGCATTTGACTGAGTCTGTCACCCAGGGCTTCTGGAAAAAATAAATAACAGCCTGCCGCATCAGCACTTCGCTCTACTACGATCCTATCTTGAGGGCAGTACCTTCTTGGTGAGGAGTGGTGAGGCTAAATGCTCCATAAAAAACATCAATGCTGCAGTACCACAGAACAGCGTTCTTGGACCTATCTTATACACCATCTACACGGCCGACCTCCCAATCATTTCGAGCAGTCGGAACGGAGTCTGATGGCGGAGGAGGGGAGTTAGTCAACCAGACCGCGCGAGTTACCACCCCACCCCTGAAACCCCACGCCTCTACTGAGTCATCGGACAATGAACCGGGAAGTGTCACCAACCCAGCACAGAAAGCTGCAATACCTCATAAAAAACCCCCGCGTGTCTCCGCGCAAGCTGAACCAACGATCAGCAACATACTATGTACGATCAGCAACATACATTGTATCAACAGCCAGTATATGGGCCATAATTTTTTAGACTAAGTGATATCCGCTCTGTTTGCTGGTCTGCAACAAAGGCATTTGCGTTATGCCCTTTTATAAGTTAGCAACTAAGATGAAACCGAAATAAACTTTACTTCTCTCTTGACACTCAAGGACACGCAGGACACGGAAGGACGAGCAGTGCAAGTGAAGAGTGGTTCTGGGAGTGGAGGAGAAGGACCTGGCGCGTCTGAAAGGGTCAGTGGTCGGCAAAGGTGGCATCGCCCGTGGATGATACACCCTGCCCCATAACATCCTAGTCCCGGCCTAGTCAAGGAGTACCCAGGACAACGAAGGCTAGGCGTTGCAGGAGGCTAGCCGCAAGAGCAGCGAGATCACCAGAGGAGTTAGCCGTAAAACATTAGAATAAATCGACTATAATAAGAACCATCTGCTTTTCCTTGGTCGGGCAATCACACAAATCATTAATTTGGTGGGACGAACGCACAAACTCTCTGAGCTAGCCGTTGCAATTCTTAGCGAGCACTAATAGAAAAATCAGGATCATCCGCAGCTACTTTTCTGATCGGGTCCTACTATGCGAGTCGTCGGAAGGTGTCTTCAGGCACCAGGTCACCGGTGGAGTCCCGCAAGGCTCGGTTCCTGGCCCGCTTCTGTGGAACATCATGTATGACGGGATACTTCGCCTACCGCTGGTCGGGAGGAGCGAAATCGTACGCTTCGCGGACGACGTGGCCTTGCTCGTTGTTGACAAGCATCCCGGCAAGGCGGAGGAGAAGTGTAACCAAAACATCACGGCCATTGAAGATTGGCTCAGCTCAATGGGGCTAGAGCTGGCGCCGGAAATGACGGAGGCTGGCCTGATTAGCTCCAGGAAGGCAGTGGAGACGGCCACTGTCGAAGTAGGCAGTACCACGGTGTCCTCCTCTCGGGCAATTAAGTACCTGGGAGTCATGATAGACACCAGGCTTTCGTTCCGTGAACACCTAGCCTACGCTAGCTCGAAAGCAGCCCGAGTAAATCGGGATCTATTAACCATAATGTTGAACACCCGAGGCCCCAAACAGGCGAATAGACGGCTGCTGACGAGCGTCACCCGAGCGACCATGCTATATGCCGTCCCGGTGTGGGCAAAAGCGCTTGGAACCGAAAGCTACGCCCAGGGCCTAAATGCTACCCACAGACTGTCGGCACTACGTATCTTCTGCGCTTTCAGAACAGTATCCAACGCCGCGGCATTGGTGATCGCAGGAATACCGCCTTTAGACCTGTTAGCGCAGGAAAACAAAGTGGTCTTGAACCAAACCCAGAAGCCTCTCCCCCTGCGTCAAAAGGGCATGGAGACATGGCAGCACAGGTGGAACAACGAGCTTAAAGGTCGCTGGACGCAGCAGCTGATACCCAACCTCAAGCCGTGGTTAGAACGGAAGCATGGCGAAATAACGTTCCACCTATCGCAGCTAATCAGCGGACAGGATGTTTTGTTATGCAGCTAGCAGCAGCTCATCATAAATTTGAGTTATTTATTTGCCGCTCTTAAACATTGCTCTGTGCAGCAATAGATTTGCATTCCCCTTTATGCTGTACTCCTCTCTCTCAATAGAGAGCGAGCTCAGCTGTTTTAATCTTTATTTTGTGAAACTTGCTCATTTGCCTTCTGCATAGCAAGTTCAGTTACAAATTAAGTGTTGATCACACCGGTACTGCTATGATGCACCTTAACTCTTAATCGGTTCGGTACGGGCACTGCCGCCGTTCGTTTTATACCCTACAGCCTTGTGTGGCAAAATATACTGAAATAAAACTGAAATATTAACTGAAACATTAACTTTACCGTGTTTAAAAATTGCCACACCATTTCTCAAAGTCAATGAAAAAGCTCATTGCCTAAACAAGCAAACAAAATTCTTCTGATAAGCCACAAAAATCGTATAATCACATAATCACTCTACACTAATATTCCCGAGTGCCATATCAAGCTCCCCAAAGTTATTAAACACCAATAATCAACCTTATCGTCATACCCTATCAGCCTAATCCAAACCATGTATTTCAACCAAGCCAAAATGCAAACAACCAAACCAAAGTGTAAACTTTGCACCTCGACTGATTTCCCATACCTATCGAAACAATGCATTAGATCGGAATAGGTTCAAACAACTACACCAATATCAAAAACCAATCAAGTTCCTCAAGTTCCTATGTATTCAATCAACCAATAAAGCGATTAAGACCAGCTGATAATGGACAGATTTTGATGAGTACTGACGAATCATTGTACCAAGAGGACGCTTTCTATCAGCAGTGTGTCCCATATGGCTATTTTTTACTATCCAACTTACGACCGACCATTCAGAATATTATCAAAAATTTCAGCATCAAATTTATTGGAGGTCAATTAATAAGGAAATGTAAGAATCTTTATTTATTATGTAGTACATGTAAGTTAACACCAGATAAACGCTTCCCTTTTCCCCCCACACCGTACAACTGATGTTACGGCTAAACTGGTCATTGATCTGCACGTTGGTCGTTTCCTGCCTCACCAGCCGATGTTTTTTTAGACCGCTCGTCGAGGATAAATTACAAGGAAATCTGAAAGATTTCCGGCAACAGACTTTAGAAGACGTAAGGGGCTTAATAGAGCATAAGCAAGCTAGAACTAACACGGCTCGGAATAAAACTGGTAACGAACGCAAGTCTTAAGGCATGGGGGATGAAGTTATTGTTGCAAATAAGCAAATAAAAACAAAAGAAAATCCGAGGTCCGAGACAACAAAGTAACAGTTAGCACCAGATCAGGAAAAACTTTCAGCAAATATGATCTGAGGAATTGAGAATTAATAACAAAATAAATCAAAGAAATAAGCAGTAGAAAATTATGAAATATTTCACCCATTCATAAAGTTACTTTATTTACTTAGAAATGTATTTATTAGAAATGTTATTATTAACATTATTATTATTTATTATTATTTAAAAGAAAAAACATATAACAAAAAATTAAATTACAAAAATATAAAAATACAAATAAATACATTAAATGTACCGTACCCCCATTTACACACTTGACATGACCTTACGCAATATCTAGTCTAAGAACAACGATCAAATATTTACAAATTGTCTTTTCGTAAGCTCTATTTCTGCATGCAAATCCCGCCCACGTATATAAGTACAAGGGGCCGGTGATCCTCTTGCACTACGCCGAGCTATGAAGAATCAACGTCGTTTTCAAACTAGCGCACCTCGTCGATCTTGCCGAGATGAACAGATTGGCTGAGGAAATCAGACGGGAAACGGTTGCTTTGGCGGATAGGAGAGCCGAAGCTTCGGTCGACCACTACCTTAACACAGCCATAAAAGGAATCAACAGGCTTTTCCGACAATCGGGGCGCTAATCTCGATCATTGGATTGGCTGGTGTCGGCTTAGAAGTGGATAGCTGGATCTCCGGATGCTGCTGACTGGAACGCCATTTTGGTCACGCAAAGGATTACATCGAAGAACAGCGACCAACAGTTAACGCACGTCTTTTCGATGTAACACACGAATCTATCGAGCAGTTAAACAACGTCATCGTAAAGGTGAATGCGGTGGACAGCGATGTGTACACCACTACGACTGTTCTACACAAGTCCATCATCCTATCTAGTTGCATCCCCAGGTTACTAAAAGGCGGTCAGTCCAAAAACAACAACCAATTGGTGGTTAAGCAAGTCGACGATGGAATGCTCTTCAACGGAACTTTAGCGGCAGTCATCTAATGACAATGTCAGCCGTACTGAGCCACATAATTACAAGCAACTTTCAACTTTCCCTGGAGTACGTCCAAGACGTGAGCATGAGGAATTTGGAAAATATGTCCAAAGTGACCGGAAAGCTACTACCTTCTTTCCTCACCGAGGCGGCACTCGCCATCTGTATACTCTCAGATTTTTATATCCTATGGAAGAAGCTGACTTGAATCCAATTGTATTTACCAAACTGATTGTCAGAATAAATAATTAAACTAACACTCGATCGTCATTCTTCACACATGGAATCAATAATTAGGTAGTACAAGTACTGACCTCCTTGTCATGTCCCCTAACTGTATTATAACTTCCATCGACTTCAGATTACGGTTTACTAATCGATTACACAAAAACGAAGTCATAGTCAGCCCAGTCTGCGTCGACATAATTATGGATGGCCTGACCATTGTACAACTTCAGCTTTGTGGTGCCCTTCAAATATCGCAATATTCGTTTGGCACCCACTTCATGCTCCTTTTGCGGGCGACATTTCGTTATGAAAGCTGCGTTACGGAATGTAGGATATCTGGCCGGGTTGTCATCGCCAGATACATCAGTGAGCCAATCAATGATTGGCCGTTTGGTTGACACGTTGGAAGCTTTATTCATTACATTTTACTTGAAAGCCTGCCTCCAATGGTAACGCGTTCGCCTTACAGTTTTGCATACCGTACTCATTGATAAGACTCTCAATAAACTATTTCTAGCCAATATGGAGACTGCCAAGCTCACCATCGCGCTCGATTTTCATACCCAAGAAATGATTAAGAACGCCGCCATCGACCACAACGAATGGGCCAGATACAAGCGCCTTCACGTTGTTGAGTTCTTGTTTGTTCAAACTCGCCACTATTATATATAGTGACATATCCATAAGTCCCTAAGACTTAAGCAAATGCCTACACAGCACACCCAAATACACCCTACACTACTCGAGATGTACCTAATGGATTCCAGGTAAGAATAATATGATCCTCAAGACTGGGTTGAGTGGAAAATTCCCAACTCCAAATAAGTCACCCACTGGTAGACTAAACATCCGTCCCGTAATTTAAATATTCCTTGCCTAAGCCCTCACCCTATGGTCATGTTCCTACGTTCAAAGCTCGGACTCGCAATCCCGAAAACAAAAGTATTAGATTTCAATAAACAAAACTATAAGAATCTAAGAGCACTTGTATCCAAAAGCGAATGCACTTGAACCCAAGAGAAATCCAAAGACAATTAAAGTCAGCAACTCCAAAGCTCTTTCTCTTCACTTGATCAGATCCCTTAAGTCCAAAGTCCATATCAGAAAAGCTCGATACCGAGGCTTGAACGTCAATCAAATCAGAATAATTAGATGAGTTCAGTTTGAGACCTAATTGTAATCGGTCGGTGTTCTTCAACAAAATTAAAAATTGTAATCATTCAGTGAAATAAAATTATATTTTTTTCACATATGAGTATTGCAAACATTTAATTGGCGCAGTCGGTAGGATCCAATAAAAATAAAGAGTCCTTTTAGTACGGTACTAATCAACTGAAGGATGTGCTATACAACTAGCTATCCAAGATTAGCGAATTGAAACAGTGATTCTAAAAATTATTTTTTGAGATCCGCAAAAGAATCTACGTGAAAGTGGAATTTAAATAAAAATTCCGTGCGGTCGAAAACAAAGTAAATTAAAAACGTTTAATTCCGTAATTTAAAAACTTAAAATTTAAAAACCAAATACCAAAACCGAAAACAAATACACCATGTCGGTTCCACAACTATCGGAAATCCATTTAAACCAACTACTAAATCAAATAAAAGAATTAAACTACTACGATGGCACACCTGGCAGACTATCTTGATTCGTAAATCAAGTGAAACAATTACTCAATCTATACCCAACCCAAGATGCGAGACAAGCACACGTCGTATATGGAGCAGTGAAGCGGTTACTAGTGGATTCAGCATTAGAAGTCGTAACCCAGGAAAGAGCGACAACATGGATGGACATGAAGGAAGTACTGGCAATGGCATTCAAGGACCACAGACCATATACAACCATCATAAAGCAATTAGAAGAAACATCATACCCAGGAATCATTAGCAAGTTTATAGAGAAACTAGAAATTCAGTATTGGATTATATTTGATAAGTTAGAATTAGAAAATGATCCCGTTGATAAATTAAATTATACAGAAATGTTGAATAGGACTGTCAAAACTCTAATAGATCGAAAACTGCCGGATAGAATTTATATGTCATTGGCACGTAAAGATATTGACACTATTTATGTAGCAAGATTCCTTTATAATGTGTTACTTTATTGTTTAATGACAATTGTTTATAGTACACTTTATATTGTTTGATGACAATAGTTCTCGCTTATTATTATTTAATTGTTTGATGACAATTGTTTGGCTCTAGTTGCGTAAGTATATATCGCGATTGAAAAACTTGCAACTGCTCTCGTTCACCATTCTACTCGAAGTCCTCTTTTTGTTCTTTTCGTTAATAAGCGTTGCCACTCGCGTTACTCTCTTGCTCTCTGTTTCATCGTTCATTTTAGTTCGCTGATCTGGTTCATTTCCCACAATCGGCCCTCCTGATACATCATTCGACCCGAATGAATTTCCCCACGGCTTCATATATTCTGCGACTGTCGATGTCTTAAAAGGTCCATAGCCGTCTTCAAGTTTTTCTACGTCATACCTTCCGTGCTTGTTTATCTTGACAACTTTGTAAGGTCCCAGAAATTTTCCTTTCAACTTTAACCCAGTTCCGTACTGAGTACGCTTAAAATAGCTACTAAATCATCTATTTTATAAAATTTTTCACCTTTGCGCTTTAAATCGAAACCCTTTTATTTCCTGTCTGCAATTGTTTTATGTTTTCGGAAGCTCTTGCGCGAGTTACAATCCCGTGGCCGAGGGAGGAAAGCTTCCAAAAAAAACAACTGAGCAGTTTGAGGTGTGAAATGAGAATGATGTGAATTCTTTATTACAAATATGTATATGTATGTGTCGGAGCACAATTATTATTCTCCATTTCGCGCAGCGAGTTTCGAACGCACCGAAGTTCTACACACAATTAATTCGTGTCACTCACTTCTTCTCCGTGCTAACCTTCGAACCACACTCGGCGACAGCGACCACACGCTGCCGCCGCGCTGTAACGGGAGATGCCAAAGCTACAAAAATACAGCCGACCAATAGCAACGCAGTATGCAATATTGTAATATGATGAAATACCAATGATTTCCCCGAAATGATGAAATTACTGTTCTTCTGGAATATTCTAACACATAATACAATATGCTGACATACCAATGATTTCCCCGAGCTGATGGAATTATTATTCTTGTGAAATATTCTAGCACATCCACCAGCTTACAAAAGTATGCGCCGACATATGTATCTCCCAAATATCTTCGTCAGAGTTCGTATTGGCGATCTTCGTTGAACTTTCGCTCGGCTCTCAGTTGTTGTTGGACGGTGTTGTCTCTCGTTGCAGTACTGGGTAGACCGAGAGAGGGGGTATGTTAACTCGCGCACCAGCTCTCTCTCCTCATCCAAATCCATCACTAAGGATTCCTTTATTAACAAATTAAGCTCTAGATCATTCGGAAGACGCATTTCAGTGCCAGTCAAGATTTTAAAAGGCGACACTAAAGTGCTTCTAGGCGGTGTACTATTAATTATTTGCTGCACTTAACTGACATGCTTATACCAGTCTCCTGCACTTTCATGACTTAACTTCGACAACATCGACACTACTGTCTTATGCATTCTCTCAACCTGACCATTTCCGCGTGGTACACCTGTTGTACTCACTAGATGCTGAATTTTCTGCTCCTCACAATACAACTTAAATGCCTGTGCAGTGAACGCCAATCCTTCACACACATTTTTACTGGGCACAATCACATCGTCCATGTATACTACTACATCTCCACTGTTGATTAGTTCCCTTAAGACTGCCATTATGAATCGAGTAAAAACTGCAGGTGAGTTTGTAATACGAAAGGGCACATACAGAAATTCGTACTGTCCCTTTTGTGTTACAAAAGAGGTATATTTCTGGGATTCCAACTCAACGGGCACATGAAAGAAACCGTTAGTTAAATCCAAAGTCGTATACACCAAAGCACTCTGAAGCTTTTCGATAACAACGTCAACCTGAGGCATTGGAAAGTGATCACGAATTATCTTTTCATTTAATTTTCGATAGTCACAACACAATCGTTTTTTCCCATTCTTTTTCGAAACAACTCGACTTATAAACTCTGTGCCACCTTTGCTTACTTTCATATCCACGCTGTTTAAGATTGTTCTTCCTAAAATCGAATCAAAACCCATATCCTCATCAGGAACTACGTGAAATTCAACTTGCATGTCTATACCATCTACCTCAACCGAAATTACAAAGCTACCGAATGTAAGCACCTGGCTATCACCTATGCCAGTCAAACACTTCGCTAAGCCTGTCAACTTATTTCTGCCCAACTTAGTATAAACACTCCTGCGTATAAGACAAAGGTCAGCACCTGTATCAACTAATCCTTGAAACATCATTGACTTATACTGCACAGTTTTCAACTCTAAGCCTGAAGGAGTGAAAATGCTTAATGGCTTTAATTCTTCCTTCCTATCTTGTACAACATTTGTATTTTGATCCTGCTTAACTTTTCGATCTATTTTACACTCTGATGCGCGATGTCCTGGTTGGTTACACTTAAAACAAACAAAATCTTTCTTCCTACACTTAAAACATTTACTTGTTTTACTTGTCTTGTTGTCACTGTTCATCTTCTTGGACTCAGAACTCTGTTTATCAACGAATGATCCAGGCTTGTTTAATGACTTGCTCGAACTACAAACTTTTTTGTAAACATCCAAACTAAGTTTTAGCTCTTTTAATATTTTTGATTGATACAGCACTACTTTGTTTGCAGGGGAATCCTGAATGCCACTAATGAAATAATCTATAATACTCTCATCTTCAAGCTTTGCTGGCTTAGCTATTTCCATCAGTGCGTACAAGAATTCATGTAAACTCTCATCTTTTTTCTTTTGCCGTCTATTTAATCTTCGATGTATTTCTGCTGATGACACTTTAACTTCGAACTCATCTAGCAATATAGTTTTCAATATTTCCCAACTTCGAATGTTTTGTTGACTTTTGACAAACAATCTAGCAGCACCTCGTAAAAGCTGCTTCGCATAGACAAACATTTGTAATTGGTTCCACTGAACTGTACTCCCACATTATTCTACCTCATTTATCCTCTGGTCAACATCAACACTACCTATAGTACCTGAGAATTCAGAAATACCACCTTCGACATCTTTTAGAGTAAACCATGACCTATTATTTTCATTTGTCATCACCCATTTCATCGTCCGAAATGTTTTGTTCTTCATTGTTTAATCTGTAGTGAGCAAGGAGCCGCTGCTGCAGCATGCTTTTAGTACCACTTGTCTGCAAAATTAACTCAGACAGCTTATTTCGTCATCAACGCGCAGCGCAAGAATTTCAACCCGATTCATTCTAAATAATATAAAATTTATCAGTACAAAATTCTCAATACGAAATAAAATCAACTGTATATTCTTTGCGTCAAGCTGTAAAACTACTTAACATACCCTCTCTTTAAAGTTTTCAAAACTACTTAGCCAACTCTGTTAAATCTATGTTAACTGCAAACGTTACACAACTTGCCGCGTCGTTTTCGCCTCTTCGTTGTCCTCGCCTCTTTCGTTCCTACTGCCTCGCCTCTTTCTCTGATGCTTCGCCTCTCTCGTCGCTGTTGCCGCTCGATCGCCTTCGTATATGTGGCGGCGTATTTCGTTGCGCCGTTATTCTTCTTCTGCTTCCTCTGCCACTGAAGCGACCGTCGTTTTTCTGATTGCTTCACCGTTCTTCTTCTTCTGCTACACCGTAACCGTCGTTTTGCCGTTCTTCTTCAATTGTCTGCTTGCCATTTCTACGGCGTGGCCTTCAACTTTTGGTCACCTCCGTTGCTTTTTTGAATAAACACAGCGTCTCCAACACCTTTGGCTGCTGCCGTTTTCTTCAATTGTCTGCTTGCAATTTCTACGGCGTGGCCTTCAACTATTGGTCACCGCCGTTGCACTTTTGAATAAACACAGCGTCTCCAACACCTTTGGCTGCTGCCGTTTTCTTCAATTGTCTGCTTGCAATTTCTACGGCGTGGCCTTCAACTATTGGTCACCGCCGTTGTACTTTTGAATAAACACAGCTGCTGCCGTTTTTCTTCGAGCACTAGATACGGAATCTCCAACACCTTTCGGCCTCCGTCTTCTAAAGTCTTCCAATGAACACTGCGTCACAAACACCTTTTGCTCGCCGTCGTCGATTGACCTCTAATTGCTTCAGCTTCACCGCGACTCTTTTTGCGTCGTTGTCGTTTTTCTTTTAATCGATGCGGCGTCACGTTCTATCTCGCTCGCACTCATTAAATTCGCACTTATGCATACAGAACTTGGGCCTTCTCGGACGAGCCCCCAAAATTGTAGCAAGATTCCTTTATAATGTGTTACTATATTGTTTAATGACAATTGTTTATAGTACACTTTATATTGTTTGATGACAATAGTTCCCGCTTATTATTATTTAATTGTTTGATGACAATTGTTTGGCTCTAGTTGCGTAAGTATATAGCGCGATTGAAAAACTTGCGACTGCTCTCGTTCACCATTCTACTCGAAGTCCTCTTTTTGTTCTTTTCGTTAATAAGCGTTGCCACTGCGCGTTACTCTCTTGCTCTCTGTTTCATCGTTCATTTTAGTTCGCTGATCTGGTTCATTTCCCACATTTATAAATTAAAACAAGGATCAATGGAGCTAGGACTTTATGATGCCAGTCCAGAAAATTACCGTCCAAATAGATCAGAAGTGAACAAACGTAGGAACAGGGAAAACTATAATCAAAATAATAATCAAAAATATTACAGTAACAGAAATCACAATTATAATAATTATTATTCTGGCATGAATCCGAACAATAATACACAACCACCTCAAAATTCGAACCAATTTATACCAAATCAAAACCAGTACTCACCTCGTTTCATACCAAATCATCTAAGAGGAAATTATTACACATATATAAGGGATTTAACACAAGCCCGACAAAATAATCCCCTTAACTTCCAACCCTCGACTTAAAATAATCTTAATACACAAAAACATGTAAAAAGACAACGTGAGAGTCAAAGTGGCCAGAGCAGAATGGATGTAAATTTTCATCAAGCTGCCTCGGGCACTCAAGTGACACAGAAAGACGCACCAGTCCCTATGTAGAAATAAGTTATCATAATAAAATTTACAAAGGAATGATCGACACAGTATCATCAATAAATATTATAAGATAAAACTTTGAAAATATAAAGGAAAACTTAGAGAACCTAACAGTGTACACTATTAAAGGACCAATTAAACTAAAGAAAAGTATAACAATAAAACCCACTTCAGTCTGTCCGTCTGTTCAGAAATTCTATATCCACAAATTTTCCGACAATTATGATTTCCTGTTAGGTCGAAAGTATTTAGAAGATAAAAAAGCTAAGATAAATAATAATAATACAGTAATTTTAGGCTCAAAAACATTTAAATTTTTGTATGGAGAAAAGAAAGGCGAGACCGCATCCAAATGCCTAGACCCACAGCAAAAGATTGATTCCGCCCCAGTGGAGAAAATCAATCCAAAGATGCAAAAGGTTAAGACCACATCTAAGGGCCTTAAACCAAAGCGTCAACAACAAAAGAAAGAGACCGCATCATCTAAATACCTCATTTCAGATGTTGTTAGTGACACAGTGGACAATGATATAACACATCTCGATCCCATGTTCGTTGACGACGATATAGTGAACTTCACGATTAAAAATGAGTTACGCGAATGTAACGACTATAGACTCGAACATTTAAATGTAGAGGAAGTTGAATATTTAAAGAAGGTCCTAAACGAATATTGAGACATTCAGTAAAAAGAGGGCGAAAATTTGACCTTCACAAGTACTATTAAACATGTCATCCAAACTCAACATGAAGATCCAATATACCGTAAACCCTACAAGTACCCCCAAAGCGTTGACCAAGAAGTCAACAAACAAATCAAAGAAATGATAGAACAAGGGATTGTTCGCAAATCAAAATCCCCTTACTGTTCTCCTATCTGGGTGGTCCCCAAGAAGGCCTCTGGAAAAAAAATTCAGGTTGGTAGTCGATTACATGAATCTTAATGAGATAACTGTTAACGACAAATTTCCCAATCCGCGAATGGACGAGATATTGGACAAATTGGGTAGATGCCAATATTTTACAGGAATAGCTAAAGGTTTTCACCAAATACAGATGGATGAAAATTCTATTGCAAAAACTGCTTTTTCCACTAAGCATGGGCACTATGAATATACTCGTATCCCCTTTTGGTATAAAAAATGCTCCAGCTACTTTTTAGATATGTATGAATAATCTTCTGGAAGATTTGATTTACAAAGATTGTTTAGTTTATTTAGACGATATTATTGTTTATTCCACGTCATTGGAAGAGCATATTTTATCTCTAAAGAAAGTCTTTGAAAAAATGAGAGGAGACAACTTGAAATTGCAGCTAGATAAATGTGAATTGTCACAACAAACGGCATCAAACCTAACCCAAACAAAACCAAAGCGATCACAAACTTTCCATTACCTAAGACACCTAAACAAATAAAATCATTTTTGGGATTATGTGGATTCTATCGCAAGTTTATTCCTAACCCTGCAAAAATAGTTAAACCCATGACCCTCAAACTAAAGAAAGGTGCTGTAATAGATATGAAATGCAAAGACTACATCGAATCAATCGCAAGTAAAGTAGCTATTGGTGCAGTGTTATCACAGAACCATAAGCCCGTTTATTATGCCAGCAGAACGCTGAACGATCACGAAATCAACTATGCTACTATCGAAAAAGAATTGTTAGCTATAGTTTGGGCGACAAAATATTTCAGGTCATACTTATTCGGAAGGCCATTTGAAATAATGAGTGATCACAAGCCATTGGTATGGCTCAGTAATATAAAAGAACCGAATATGAAACTACAAAGGTGGAAAATCAAACTTAGTGAATTTGATTATAAAATAAAATATCATCCAGGCAAAGAAAATTTTGTCGCGGATGCTCTTTCCCGCGCAAAGATAGAAGAAGTCATGGTTGGCGAAGTCGCAAACAGCGCAGACGCAACTATACATAGTGCCAATGAAGATAATTTGAATTATATATCCATAACAGAGAGACCAATAAATTTCTTCTTTAAACAAATAGGGATAGAAAAAGGCGACAGTGACACAACAAGTGTAACTCACTTCTTTCAAAAATTAAAGATTAAAATAATTTATAAAGAGATGACAAAAAGATTACAAAAGAGAGAAACATTACATAAAACAGTAAACGAAAAACTAAGAATCATTGGAAACGAACAAAACATTGACGAAACAATATTATACGTATACAATCACAAAACCAAACATAATAGCACTAAACGATATCCAGCAGACATTTTTCTATATGCAGGTAGTCCAGACTTTAACGTACAACAAAACAAAATTGATAAGATAGAATACCTTAATAAGAATAGGCATAATTTTGAAGTTGACACAAAATATAGACAGGCTCCACTTGTAAAGAGTAAAATTACTAACCCTGTCGCGGATCGAATATTGTTATCGATAGGCTAGTTAGTATTTTTGAGAAGTCCGAATGTGGAAGGATTTGTAAGCCCATATGTGTCTGGGCACATTATTTTTCGCCATTGTAAATTGCCGGGAAAATTTAGCTTTTCATTGTCGTGTAAGAGTTGGAGGACACACTGCGGTGAGCTAATAAGTTAAGTTAGTTGCAATTGTGAAACATTGAATTCTTCCAGAATAAAACGTGTTCTACTATCACGGATTAGTCTGCCCTTTCTTTCGGGAACCAATGCGTGGGGTAGCCGTTTAAGGCAACTCCATGTGACGCACGACGACAACCTTTTATTCGCAGTCCTAGGGCGACTGAAGGGGCAACTTACGCTGGAATGACGGTTTAGACGGCCAGCTAGAGAGTTGCCGGAGCTGGAGTGACGGTTTAGACGGCCAGCCAGGATTTGTGTAAGCGCAGCCAGCGCTACGTACCGGCAGAGGAGTCGCAGCCAGCGACAGTGGCGTCGCAGTCAGCGACATAGAGGGACGCAGCCAGCGTCGAACGCCGGTACGAACGAGTCGCAGCCAGCGACAAGGAGACGCAAGAAGCGTCATTTGTGGAGACCGCAGCCAGCGGTCAGAAGGCGCAAGGAGCGCCAAGCATCCGTGGCCGCAGCCAGCAGCACGAGGCGTCAGAGACGCCATTTTGGACGCGCAGAGGCGCCGCCATTTTGGAGCTGGGGAAGATGCAGCATTCCCCCAGGAAGAGTGCCCGGCTGAACGGAGGGGAAGCCACCCCTATAACAACAGTGAGTCAGCAGCCAGCCAGTAGTAGAGCAGGAACTCCGACGCGGGTGAACGTCACGGCGGCGTCGATTCCTTGCCGGCCACTACGGTGACTACAATAGCTTCCCAACCTAGAAGTACTGCTGTCACAGCTGCGAGTTCAGTACCGGAGGTCAACCAGCCCCTCGTGTTGGAACTCATGGAGAGGATCGCAGCGTTGGAGAGGGAGCTGGAGAAGGCTAGATCCCTGGAAAGTGTGAGCACCGCCAATTGCGCGCCAATCGCAGTTGGCCCAAGCGCAGTTGGCGCCAACAGTGGAGCGTCGGGGCGGCCGCCATTTTGGAGCGGCCAGCCAATACCCACATCTAACGGAGAGGCCTTACATAACGGGGTCGGGTCGGTGCCATACAACGGTGACGGTGCGAGCGGTGCGGCCTGCACGCTGCCGCCATCTTCGAGTGGACCGCCATTGCTAACGACTAGCAACTATTTTGTGGAGCCACTGTGTGCAACAGGCACTGCGCAGCCAGCGCATGGACTCGTGCTACCGGGCGTGAGCATCCACAATACGGCAACAGCATCGCCACTTGTCGGATCCTACGCCGCGACGACGCCGAGTGGAATCCAGGGAGCATATGGGCCAAGGAAGCTTCCGGACTTGGCCTTACATATAGAGAAGGTGGTGGAGGACTATTTCGATATGGATAACTTTGGAGTGAAGACCGCGCCGCCGGTCGCAGCCAGCGACGATGTTCGGGCCCAAAGGATACTCGAAGACACCACGGTGAAAGTGGGGCGTCGCTACCAGATGGTATTACTCTTGAAGGACGACCACGTTGTGCTGCCACCGAGCTATGAGATGGCGTACAGGAGGCTGGTCAACGTCGAGAAGAAGATGAAGCGCAACAAGCCGTTGGCGCAGGAATACGATCGGATTATAAAGGATTACGTGTCTAAAGGATACGCGAGGAGGCTGCAGCCGGAGGAGGTCGCGGTAAGGAGCGATCGCCTATGGTATTTGCCACATTTTGGTGTCGAAAACCCAAACAAGCCCGGCAAGGTACGGCTTGTGTTTGATGCTGCAGCCAAAGTTGGAGGAACCTCGCTAAACTCGGAGCTGGACAAAGGGCCTCAGCACTATAAGCCTTTGCCAGCTGTGCTCTTTCATTTCAGAGAGGGAGCCGTCGGAGTCTGCGGTGACATCAAGGAGATGTTCCACCAAGTGCTGATCCGACCCGAGGATAGATGTTCCCAACGATTCCTCTGGAGAGATGGCGACGACGAGAGAGATCCGGATGTCTATGAGATGAACGTAATGACGTTTGGAGCAGCCTGCTCGCCGAGCGCTGTGCATTACGTGAAGACTATGAATGCCCTGAAGTATCGGGATTCGGATCCGAGAGCGGTCAAGGCCATCATCGACTACCATTATGTCGATGACTATGTGGACAGTTTCGCTACAGAGAGCGAGGCTACCAGCGTATCTACCCGAGTGAAGGAGGTACACAAGGATGCTGGATTCGAATTATGCCAGTTTTCATCCAGCTCACCCACCGTGGAGACGGCTTTAGGACCTGGTCGAGTCAAGAGCGTCGGATGGGGTGAGGCTGAAGAGAAGATCCTCGGAATGCGTTGGCAAGTAGCAACAGATGACTTCAGATTCAACGTGGAGTATCATCGAGTGCCAAGCAGCGTCCTGAGTGGAGACCGAGTCCCTACGAAGAGGGAATATTTGAGCCTGGTGATGTCAACGTTTAATCCCCTGAGATTCCTGTGCTGCCTCATGGTTACAGCGAAGCTGCTGCTGCGAGAGATTTGGAGGCAGAAGATCCAGTGGGACGAACCACTACCGGAGGAGTTAAGCAAAGCCTTTGCGATTTGGCGCAAAGAGATGGACGCCGTGGGACAGTTCCGATGTCCGCGCCATTATTTTGGGCGTGGAGCAGTCCGGGCCGTAGAGTTGCACGTCTTCGTGGATGCTAGTCAGGCAGCATTCGCGGCGGTGGCCTATTGGAGGGTCACATATGAGGACGACGACGTGCAGGTGAGCTTCGTGAGTGCGAAGACGAAGTGTGCCCCAATGAGAACGATGACGATCCCACGGCTGGAGCTACAGGCAGCAGTTCTTGGAACCAGGCTGATGAACACTGTCAAGGAGGAGCACAGTGTGGTCATCACGGACCTGGTGTTATGGACGGACTCTAAGACTGTGCTGAGATGGATCGGCAGCACCCACCGCCGGTATAAGCAGTTTGTTGGCAACCGAGTGTCGGAAACTGGACAGGACGTCGGTAGATCGAGCGACATTCGAGGGTTTGTGCCCTACCTAGACGAGGACGGGATTCTGCGAGCTTACGGCAGAATTGATGCCGCACTGTGCATGCCGTACAGTGCGAGGAGGCCCGTATTACTGTCACACAGGCACAGTCTGACAGAGCTGATTGTGAGAGACTTCCACGCCAGGATGAAGCATCAAAATGTGGATGCTACGATTGCGGAGATCCGGACAAAGTTCTGGGTCACAAAGATGAGGCGTGTGATGCGGAGAGTCATCTCATCGTGCAACGAGTGCAAGTTGCAGCGAGCGCGGCCGATGCCGCCGATAATGGGACCCCATCCGGAAGACAGACTGGATGCGGGTGGATGGCCATTCAAATACACAGGACTGGACTACTTTGGGCCACTGCTGGTGACTGTGTCCCGTCACAAGGAGAAGCGTTATATATATATATATATATTATATATAGATGGAAGCATATTCAACGCATCAGAGATTATTTTTGGAAGAAATGGAAAGAGAAAGAGTATCTGGTGTCATTGCAACAGCAAACCAAATGGCGAAAAGAAAAGCCAAATCTGAAGGAGGGACAGCTGCTTCTTATAAAACATGAGAACACTCACCTTGCAAGATGGCCAATGGGAAGAATCATTAGTACGACTAAAGGACAAGATGATAAAGTCCGGGTAGTCACGGTTAAAGCAACCGATGGGGAAGTAAAAAGATCGCTAAACAAGATCTGTCAACTTCCTGTTAGCAAAGCAAAACCAGCTGGAGCTGCAACGCCATCTATAACGGAGTCAACGCTTAAATGAGAGACGACTACTGGCCGTACACTTTCCGCCCCGGAGAATTTCTAAATGTGCGTTTAGACATGATAAGTAGGCAAACTAGAAATATGGGCTGCAATGCGAACCTATGTAAGAATGAATAAAAGGCGAAGCCCTCGCAGCAGCGGGTCAGTTAGATTCAAACACCCGAATTGAACTCATTTAGTGTACGCACAAGTTTATAGTGTGAACACCAGTGCTAATTGGTTCATACTGTTGACGTTCCTTTGCAGTGGTAAGTCTGGACCCCCAAGTTATGTGTTTGGCATTATAGTCACCTCCTGCCAAGTACCGATTTCCCAGTGATTTTAGAAAATCGAGGTATTGGTCTTTTGTATTATTAAATTTAGGCGGGCAATAAACTGATATATTTATTGGACCCGTTTTGTCTGAGGTCGATATAGTAGTAGCAAAGACACTAGAATAACAAGATGCTTAACGCCATACGATTTTTTGGCACTCGATTTTTTGGCCGTGGCTCTAGAGGTGGCTCCAGGCTCTCTCGAGTTTTTGTTCGAGAGAGAAAGAGCGGAGAGCGCTACAGCTACAGCTCTTTTCTACGCATACAGTGATAGCAGACAACTGTATGTGTGTGTGCACACGTATGCTCATGCATTGTAAATTGGACAAAATATGCCCTTCACCTTAGAAGTTCGTTGACTTTAAATTTATATTATTTTTTATCAATTGGCACCATGCGACAAATTCTTGTTTTGCATTGCCTTAACGTTATTATTATTTAAATAAAGCTTAGAAATAGTAATAGCCGAATCTGTGTACATCACAAAATAAATCATTTTGTGCAGTTTGGCTTAATTGAGTTGAAGCAGGCTGTATATCAGGTACAATAGTAGGTTGAGTTGTTGAGTTGGTTTGATGGCTAGTTACTAGGTTTTTATTTAAGACTTCGACATGGGATATAGCTGGCGTCTTTAAGCTTACTACGTTATTTGTTGTACTGTATTGTGTCGTTTGATAAGTTGTTCCTGTTACAGGTATTTTTTTCCCGAAGAGTTGGGTATTTTTAAATTTGCAGTGCTTTTTACTCCATACAACCTTTATAGTTTGCAGTGTGGTTTTCACTGCATAGTGCACATTTAATGCATGTTCTGTTCGATCTTGTGTTAATAGTACAGGATGATGAGCTGTGTTTTCCATCATACTTTACGCAAGTAGGGTCTTCGGTGCAGTAATTTTTTGTATATCCATATTTTTGGCATTGTACATTGAGGAAGTGTTCGCTTTGATCGCGGTGGCTTAAAGATTACGTTGCAAAGATGTAGGTGCTCAATTTTATAAATGTCTTTATTATTGTCTTTATTTTGAGTTCAATAGAGAATAGAGGCAATGGTTGCTTGGAGACGTATCGCTGGATATTGTGTAAATTTATAACTTTATGCCCTTGCCGAGCTAGTTCATTGATAATACCGTCTTTGTCTGTAGCATGATGGACGTTTCGAAGAATTACATTAAGCCCTGGGTCATGTAGCCGCCAAAACTGTGCAGTAGACTAATTTTTTTTTTTTTTTTTTTTTTTCGCACGGGTCCCACGGCCACACCTCCGGCCCAACAGACCGAGGGGCGCTGCCGTGTATCGTACGGCTCGATTCGCGAGAAGATATAGACGCGATATAAAAAATAGAATAGGAACGAGGAATTGAATATAATGTGGAATAACTATGTTAAATATTAGTGTTAGTAGGATCTAATTATGTAATAGAAAAGATAAAATCGATTGCTTTAATAGCGGCAGAGAGTCAAGATTACAGATAATAGGATAAAGTCTATTATAGTCAGAACATAAAACTCTGTAAGGGTCATGCAACTCATAATTAGATCTACAATGATTTAAGATAAGGGTATATAGTTTCTAGTAAATCTACTTGGAACCGAGAAGTTAAGCCGACTAATCAAGTCGGGACTCTCAACATCCCCACGAATAAGCTTACAAATAAAAATTGTTCCAAGCATAGTTCTACGGTTATCTAGGGATGGTAAATTAATTAAAAGTAGTCTACTGGAATAAGGAGGTAATATATGGTTTGCATCCCAATTTAGGCGCCGCAAGGCAAAAAGTAAGAAGTTTTTTTGGACCGATTCAATGCGGTCCGAGTGGACTACGTATTGTGGACTCCAAACAGGTGATCCGTACTCGAGAATCGGACGGACTAACGAAATAAATAAGGTTTTAGTCAAGTAAGGGTCATCAAATTCCTTAGACCACCTTTTTATAAAACCAAGCACACCCCCTTATTGGCAATAGACGAGATATGGTCAGAAAATTTTAGTTTTGGGTCCAAAAGAACACCAAGATCATCAACTCGTGTTATTCTGTCCAGTGAGCACCCACTTAGAGTGTAAGTCGTGCGTATTGGGTTGGCACGACAAAAGGTCATAACTTTACACTTGGAGCCATTTAAGTCTAATATGTTATCACGGCACCATATTTGAAATCGGTCTAGATCGGATTGTAAGTCCAAATGGCAAAAAGTGTCCTTGTACTGGAGGCATAATTTAACATCGTCTGCGTACATAAGTACACGCGAATGTTTTATTATTAAGGGGAGGTCGTTAATGAATAAGGTAAAAAGAAGCGGACCAAGATGGCTCCCTTGTGGGACACCGGATGTGACTCGGAGAATAGAAGATAACGAATTTTTAAAGAGGACTTGTTGTGTCCTGCCATTCAGATAGCTTGAAATCCAATTTAGAAGATCAACAGGGAAACCTATAAGATCAAGTTTTTTTATTAGAAGGTAATGATTAACAGAGTCAAATGCTTTACTAAAATCAGTGTAGATGACATCTGTTTGAAGATTATTTTTGAAACCCTGTATTACGAAAGAAGTTAGCTCCAAGAGGTTAGTGGTTGTAGATCTGCGTTTCATAAAACCGTGTTGACACGGTGATATGATTGATCTACAAAGGTGCTGCAAATGAGGAGTGATAACATTTTCGAAAAGTTTTGGGATAGCCGACAATTTAGAGATTCCTCTGTAATTGCTTGCATCCAGTTTGCTACCTTTTTTATGAAGAGGAATCACAAAAGACTCCTTCCATATATGAGGGAATTGTGAAGATTCCAAAGATAAGGTAAACAGTTTCAGTAGAGGCTTGCACAAGGCTTCCGCACAGAATCTGAGCACACAGCCAGGGATTCCATCGGGACCTGGCGAATAGACCGAATCTCATACTCTTTAATATTGTAAGCCGAATTAGGCAGTGGTAGCAGTTGCGATGCCCATAGTGCAAACCGCTGTTCTCGCACTTATTTATCTGTACGGCGCTCATTCCTTGTTCTTTTTTGTTATCTACCTACGTTAAGCTTGGGCGCTGCATTTCGGCTGTCTGTCCCGCCAATTGCCACTTCTTCGTGTTTCGGAAAAGACTAAACTTGTGCATTCGATATAGCTCTTTGTCGGCCCTAGCTGCCGTAAACAATTCGCAAAATAAACAGTGTCGTAAAATAAACCAACTTTCTTCGGCTTTTATTATTCGCAACAGCTATAGAAAAAGCTCAATAGCTAAACATTGGTGACCCCGACGTTATAGTGTTAATTTGCATGCATTAATTAATGCACTTATCCCGTTTATAAATAAAAATAAATACATTAAATCGCAATCGGTTGGGCAAGTGAGTGGTGATTTCGGTGATAGTGGCTGTGTTTACGCGAGCTAGCATTACATATATACATTGCTACATATATCGTTACGTGCATTGACTCCGCTTGCATTTTCGGCATTTATTTTGTGCTCATCTTCCCGCTGAACCGAATTAAAGGCGATTTGTTGCTATGCCCGCTGAAGGTGACAAAAACAGGGTGACCTTTTTAAAGCGCAAAGCCAATGCGCTGTTGCAGGTTGCAGCAGGTTGCAGAGGCTACAAACTTCGCTGTCTAATGAGACGCTAAGCGGATACGACAAACCCACTCTTACGGTGAGGCTGGAGCAGATTGATGAGCTGCAAAGTGCCTTCAATGTTCTGCATACAGAACTGGAGGAATTGGATTTCGACGAAATTGGCAGTGCAATGAGCGAGTCTTTTGAAGAATTCATCGTTAAATTCAAGGCTAGTGTGCGCGCGGAAATAGCCAAACGCAATGTGCATTTCGCGCCGCAATCAACGCTTGCGGAAGGTGTTGTGCCCCACCAGTGTAGTGGTCCTCAAACGCAGCCGCGGCCGAGGCCGATGCCAACGTTTGGCGGAGGCTACGCAAACTGGGCTGATTTTTACTCCGTGTTCACGAGCATAATCGACAGCCATCCGGACCTCTCCAACATTGAGAAATTTCAACATCTGCGGTCATGTTTGAGGGATTCAGCCCTGGAAACTATCCGATCATTGGAGATCTCAAACAGCAATTACGAAGCGGCTTTAGAGTTGCTTCAAAAAAGGTTTGATAATCGGCGTCTCTTTTTCAGGCGCACATCACCGAGATTCTGGGTTTAAAGGTAGTACGGAATGGTTCAGTGGCATCGCTTCGGGAATTATCGGACAAGTTTAACGCTCACATTCCTGCGTTGAAGGGTTTGGGCACCACTGAGCAAATCGCTGGCTGCATCATAGTGCAAGTGCTGCTGCAAAAGCTGAATGCGGCGAGCCAAGCTAAGTGGGTGGAGCGCTTGGAGGATCCTTTGCCAACCTTATTCCGTCGTGGAAATCATTGACTGCATTCCTGGAGCAGCGATGTAGGACTTTGGAGGCCGTGGATTGCGCCATGGCAACCTATGCGCCAAGCGTTCAGGTGGGCAGAAATCGTTTGACGCTAGTTGCTACCACCCAAAATTCTCTTGGTTGCATGCTTTGCCATAGTGCAGAACATGCCATATATTATTGCCCACAGAGACTATCACTTTGCCTAAATTGCCTAAAGGCAGGTCATAAGCTGCGTCAATGCAGCTCGAGCCACTGCCGCACCTGTGGAATCAGTATCAGCTGCTCCATCAATATGGTCCGCCTTCCTCGCAGCCACATGTTACGGTGTCTTCAAGCTCCCACACTGAGCCTTCTGCCCCGCTTTCGACTTCTTCTACTCTAATTGCCCAGGATCTCGGTAGTGACATTGTGCTGCTAGCCACTGCAACCGTTCTAGTGCAGAATCGGTCTGGACTGTTCGTTCCCTGCAGGGTCTTGTTCTGGCTCTCAACACTTGGTCACCTCTCGGTTTGCAAATCAACTGCAACTTAAGAGGTCGAGGTCGTCCGGCTCCGTCACTGGAATCGGAGATTCCAATTTCGCGACTGATGGATTCTCGGTAGGAATTGCGATTCGGTCTGTCACTTCGAACTTCTCAACGAGCATAACAGCAGTTATCGTTCCCAATATCACGGATCGCCAGCCAAGTTCTAATGTGGACATTGGGGACTGGAAGATTAAAGAAAACCTGCAGCTCGCCGACCCGGAATTTCATAATGCTCAGCGTGTTGACCTGTTAATAGGAGCTAGCCTGTTTTATAAGCTGCTGTGCGTAGGTCAGATAAAATGCTTCAAAAAAATCGTCTAAACCGCCTATCTTACGGAGCCTGAAAGAGATTGGCCAACAGCTGTTTGTCCTGACAAATCGGTGCTTGAGCTTCGTCAAAGTGTGTTCATCGTGGATGTAATTGCTAGCTCCAAATTTGCAAATTCTTACCCCTCACTGCAAGGAGTGTTTGCATACATTTACAAATTTTGTTATAGAATTCGTCATCCTGGGCTCACCCTCGCACACATTCAAGAGGGTACTCATATGATGCTGCGGTTGGTGCAGCTCGCGCAGTTATGGGAGGACCTGCAGTCCCTAAAACCGCTGGGAAGAGTTTCCTCGTCTAGTCCCATATCCTCGCTCTCGCCGTTCCTGGATCAATTTGGACTTCTTAGAGTAGGCGGTCGCCTCCGGAATTCGTCATTGGACTTTGATGGCCGCCACCCGAAAATCCTTCCAAGGTCCCATCCGGTGACTCTGGCAATTATTTCGCATTACCATGAAAGCAATCTTCATACCTCGAGCTCTTCTGGGTGCAATTTGATCCCAATATTGGCCTATTGGGGGGAGGAAGACGGTTACCAAGGCCGTGAACAGGCGCATCAGAGGTTTTCGGATTAAGCCGCGGCTGATAGAGCACATAATGGCGGACCTTCCCAAGGAGCGCTTGGAAGGATCTCGCAACAAGCCCGCGGTTAAATGCTACTTCTGCGTATTTATATTCTTTGCAACCAAGGCAGTGCACCTGGAGCTGATCAAGGATCTCTCGACAGTTGCGTTTCTGTGCGGACTCAAGAGGTTCATATGCACCCGGCGGAAGCCGAAGCAAATTTGGTCAGACAACGCCACCAACTTTGTCGACGCCAAAAATTAATTTCTGGAACTTCGGAGGTTATTTCTCAGCAGCGAGCATCAAGGCTCCATTCAAAATTTTTGCCTTTCGGAGACGATTGACTGGCGGTTCATCCCTCCACGGTCGCCCCATTTCGGTGGACTTTGGGAAGCAGCGGTGAAAACGGCCAAACATCATTTCTACCGCGCTGTGGGAACGGCGGTTCTGACCTTCGACGAGCTGAGGACGTTGGTGTGCCACATCTCGGCAGTTATTAACTCCAGACCTTTAGTTCCCATTTCATGAGATGGCCTTTGGCGAGAGTCATGCAGTTGATTCCTGGCAGACACGGCGTCGCTCGAGTTGCAGAATTGAGGACCGCGTCTGGAGTAATAAGGCGGGCAGTGAACAAGCTGTGTCTACTTCCCCTTGAGGACTCTGTTGGAAGCCAAGCTTCCAACGGGGGGAGGATCTTGGGTCATGCAGCCGCCAAAACTGTGCAGTTGACTAATCTCATACTGTTTAATATTGTAAGCCGAATTAGGCAGTGCTAGCAGTTGCGATACCCATAGTGCAAACGGCTGTTCTCGCACGCATTTATCTGTACGGCGCTCATTTCTTGTTCTTTTTTGTTATCTACCTACGTTAAGCTTGGGCGCTGCATTTCGGCTGTCTGTCCCGCCAATTGCCACTTCTTCGTGTTTCGGAAAAGACTAAACTTGTGCATTCGATATAGCTCTTTGTCGGCCTTAGCTGCCGTAAACAATTCGCAAAATAAACAGTGTCGTAAAATAAAGAAACTTTCTTCAGCTTTTATTATTCGCAACAGCTATTGAAAAAGCTCAATAGCTAAACACCGTTTTTAGACTGATTGTCTCGGTGACGTTTTAAGTTTTGTTGCATTGGGAGAGAGGATTGTGATTTGTTTATTGTTGTTGGAGCGGATATTTAAATTGTGGGCGTTATAATATTCGCTGAAGAATTGCATATCGGCATTGAAGTATAGCAAACTGTAGTTGTCGTTGCTTTAGGTGCTGCAGTTGTGGTATTGGTTTCTGAAGTTGCTGAGAACGGAAGAGTTTAGAGTGGGAGAGCTCAGAGCGCAACTGCTGTGAGCGAGAGTGTTGTGTGTGTGTTTTTAAAAATTTGGCGCGCATTCTGCGCTCCTGTGCTGAGATTAAGTGTTGGGTCTTTCCAATGCTGGAGAGCAAGATCGCGCTCTTTCATCACTTTGAGGGTGTAAGCTTTGATAATTGTTTGTGTTGTTTGATATGTGGGCGAATGAGAGGTAGGAGTTGTTTTAGTTTTGTTTAGCTTGAAGCTCTCGGTTCTGATTTTGAGCGTAGGATGCGCTCATATTTTTGTGTTGTTTATTGTATTCACTTGTCTGTTTGTTTATCTTGTTCACAGAGATATATAAGGTTTTTAACACATATAGACATGTGTTAGCGTTTTTTCGCCTTTATATGATTTGGCTTGAATTTTGCACTTAAACTTCAATATTAACTGGAGCTCTGTTAAAAAGACAATCGTCGGGGTTGAAGTTTAATTCAAATTGTAGAAAATAATGGGAAAAAGGAAAAGCTCGAATATTATGACCATTAGGAAACTATTTGCGTTTAATTGAGGAAAAAAAGTGCTTCCATTAAAAGAATTTATTATAAAAAAATACTTTTTGAACAAAAAATATTTATAACCGAAACGATAATGGGAGAAGGAGGCTAATATAGCTTGGGATGAAAGAATCCTGAGCACGCCGACGTTGAATTATCCGTCAACAAAAAAACTTATAGTTTGGGATCAAAGAATCCTGAGCACGCCGACGTTGAAAAAAAAAAGAACAAAGAATCCTGAGCCCGAAGTTGAATTATCCGTCAAAAAGAAAACTAATAGTTTGGGATCCACAAATCAACACGCCGTCGTTGAATTCACAATCTAAAAATAATTTCAAATCAAATAAAAGATTTCGAAATGGAGCATTCTAAAATAAATATGCAACTCCATTTTCGAACAGATATTCGAGGAGAAATAAATACTTACAATAATAGGGCAATTTATAGCAAACAATAACCGTGTGCTATGTAAGTTTCAGATTTCGTTCATAAAGAAATCGATGGAATGCTAAAAGAACAAATTATAAGACCAGTTCACCAGTCTTAGTAGTGCCCAAAAAGGGTCAAAATGAAGATGGAACGTTAAAATATCGACAAGTAATTGTGTGGTATGCGTACACATATATTTAGAATACATAGTTAGATAGAGTACAATGTACTCAGAATACTAGCATAAACAATAATGGAAGCGTTATATGATCGCCCGCTTATGAACTACATACATACATACATACATAAGTGCATGGTCAGCATTCCCACTCTAACCAAAAGCCACTACATACATATGTCGGCGCATAAGCTAGTGTATGTGCTAGAATATTTCACAAGAATAGTAATTCCATCATTTTGGGAAATCAATGGTATTTCATTATATTGCATTATGTGTTAGAATATTCCAGAAGAATAGTAATTTCATCATTTTGGGGAAATCATTGGTATTTCATCATATTGCATTATTGCATACTGCGTTGCTATTGGTCGGCTGTATTTTTGTAGCTTTAGCATCTCCCGTTTCAGCGCGGCGGCAGCGTGTGGTCGCTGTCACCGAGTGTGGTTCGAAGGTTAGCACGGAGAAGAAGTGAGTGACACAAATTAATTGTGTGCCGTGGCGCGTTTTAATGGAAATGCAAAATAAAAACTTGATCGAACTTGTTAAAGCAATAAAATCAACGGCATCCGAAACAACAAACAAAAATACTGTGGTGTTACCTAAATTCAACACGGACCTTGATGGCGCAGACGCAACGGCGTGGTGCTCTACGGCAAATATAATTTTGGCTGAATCAACTATAAAAGGCAGCGCGTTAGTTATGGCTTTAAGTGCAGCGATGGAAGGAAGCGCGTCGCAGTGGTTTGCTCAAATATGCTATCCGGAAATAACTTGGACCGAGTTTAAGAAACGTTTTGCTAGTGTGGAAACTCCAGCGGCTATGTTTTTAGCAATGCTAGCAGGTTGTCCAACTGACAGCGAATGTCTCTCCAATTATGCTAGTCGCATGATGACGTCGCTTATTACGAAGTGGCGTGAGATGGATGTGGAGGAAATAGCTGTTTCTGTGACGCTTGCTAAGTTGGCTCAAGTAGATAGCAGGCTGCAACGATTAACATTTACTTCAAATGTGCGCACAAGAAGTGAATTACACACTGAGCTTAAAGCATTTACGTTTAATAAACGAAAGAAAACTCCGCAAGAACAAATGCCTCCAGCTGACATAAAGCGCCAGCGACTTTCAACAATGAGATGCCATTTCTGTGGAAAACTTGGTCACAAGATGATCGAATGTAGAGCTAAACAGCAGCAGCAATTTTCATCTAATGCCAAGGACAGGAACGACAGGAACCCTTTTGGTCACCGTCAAAAATCGGATGTGACATGTTTTAATTGTGGCGAGAGCGGTCATATTTCAACACACTGCAGCAAGCCCAAAAAGGACAAAAGCAAGCATCAAGTGAAAAGGTTGGAACTATGCGAGGTTGTTGAACACAAGGGAGAGAGAGATGGTTCATCAAGGCGAGACATTTTCAACAACGTTTGACCAAAGACAATAGAATAACAAGATGCGTAACGGCCATACAAATTTTTGGCACGCGATTTTTTGGCCGTGGCTCTAGAGGTGGCTCCAGGCTCTCTTGAGTTTTTGTTCGAGAGAGAAAGAGCGGAGAGCGCTACAGCAAACAGCTCTTTTCTACGCATGCAGTGATAGCATACAACTGTATGTGTGCACACGTATGCTCATGTATTGTAAATTTGACAAAATATGCCCTTCACCTTAGAAGTTCGTTGACTTTAAATCTATATTATTTTTTATCAATTGGCACCATGCGAAAAATTCTTGTTTTGCATTGCCTCAACGTTATTATTATTTAAATAAAGCTTAGAAATAGTAATAGACGAATCTATGTACATCACAAAATAAATTTCGAAAATGACTTTATATTAGAATACTTGTCATTAGGGTATTCAGCTTGCGGCGTGAGAAAAATTAATAAGGCAATGATTGTTGAGTGCTTGTGTCCGCACTTCGTGCCTGACGATGTGACTTTTGCAACGAACTGTTTTCATATTTTTATTTATTTTATTAATTTTTATTTTCTACTACGTATTATTATTTTTTATGAAATATTATTATGAAATAATTTTATTTTTATTATTTATTAATAAAATTATTATTTTTATTATTTATTAATAAAATTATTATTTTTTTATGAAATTAAAAAATAATTATTATTTTTATGAAATATTTATTTCTCAATGTTATGTCTTCTTTTTGAAAAATTTATGTTTCAAATTACAGTAGTTATAATAATTTCCTTTGTATTTGCTTTAATTATTATTATAATAATTATTATAATAGTCAGGGAATTTTTATTTTATTTCATCATATTGCTACGAAATTGGCCACAACTCCAAATATGTAAATTCGTTTCTTTGATCAGAATTGATTTCGGCCCAAAAATCGTCTTCTAGAACAAGTACGCACACATATACGTGTTCTCGTCTCTTGTTTTTACTCACACAAGCAAGAAAATTCTATTTTTACATTTCTTACGCTCTCAGCGTGAGCGAGCGAAAAGAGAGCAAATTTGGCCTTCACCAAAAAAGTGGCTGCATAGTGCCAAACGAATGTATGGCCGTTACGCATCTTGTTATTCTAGTGTCTTTGGTTTGACTCTGGAGCGGAATGTTCTTTAATTAAACAAAAGCTAAGTAGCAAATTAGTTGGTAAAAAATTAACAATGTAGTGATGTTGACAGGTATTGGCAATGGTAGTATTTGGAGCACATTGCAGATACTTAGTAACGTAATAATTAACAATCATTGTATCGAAATATTGTTTCATGTCTTGAATGACATATATTTGAAAAATGACAATTATTGGTCGCGAAGTATTGTTTCCAGAATTTATTGTTATAATATCACCTGGTAAATTTGAAATTGTCAGAGCAAAAACTGTAAACTATTGTTCTAATGATGAGAAAATTTCTGAGTTAAATACTGATCTTGTTGGTGAAGCCAGAGATAAACTAAAAAGCTTATTGGAAAAATACTCAAAATCTTTTATTGCCGGAATTCCATTGACCAGAGTTAGCTCAGGAGAAATGAAAATTAAATTAGTTGACCCAAAAAGAACTGTTCAAAGACGACCATATAGACTTAGCCCAAATGAAAGGGAATTAGTGCGAGACAAAATTAATGAATTATTAGAGTGTAACATTATAAAACTAAGCTGTTCACCTTTTGCAAGTCCCATAATGTTAGTCAACAAAAAGGACGGCTCTCATCGTTTGTGTGTTGATTATAGAGAATTAAATTCTAATACGGTATCAGACAGATACCCCTTGCCCCTTATATCAGACCAAATAGCGAGACTTCATGGAGCGAAATAGCTTCTTATTTTTCTTTTATTGCCGGAATTCCATTGACCAGAGTTAGCTCAGGAGAAATGAAAATTAAATTAGTTGACTCAAAAAGAACTGTTCAAAGGCGACCATATAGACTTAGCCCAAATGAAAGGGAATTAGTGCGAGACAAAATTAATGAATTATTAGAGTGTAACATTATAAAACCAAGCTTTTCACCTTTTGCAAGTCCCATAATGTTAGTCAACAAAAAGGACGGCTCTCATCGTTTGTGTGTTGATTATAGAGAATTAAATTCTAATACGGTATCAGACAGATACCCCTTGCCCCTTATATCAGACCAAATAGCGAGACTTCATGGAGCGAAATAGCTTCTTATTTTTCCTTTATTGCCGGAATTCCATTGACCAGAGTTAGCTCAGGAGAAATGAAAATTAAATTAGTTGACCCAAAAAGAACTGTTCAAAGGCGACCATATAGACTTAGCCCAAATGAAAGGGAATTAGTGCGAGACAAAATTAATGAATTATTAGAGTGTAACATTATAAAACCAAGCTGTTCACCTTTTGCAAGTCCCATAATGTTAGTCAACAAAAAGGACGGCTCTCATCGTTTGTGTGTTGATTATAGAGAATTAAATTCTAATACGGTATCAGACAGATACCCCTTGCCCCTTATATCAGACCAAATAGCGAGACTTCATGGAGCGAAATATTTTTCATGTCTGGACATGGCAAGTGGATATTATCAAATTCCATTACACCCAGATTCAGTAGAGTGTACAGCTTTTGTCACCCCAGATGGACAATATGAATTCTTTGCAATGCCGTTTGGGCTCAGAAATGCTCCATCTGTTTTCCAGCGTACAGTGATGCAAGCTCTCGGAGACCTTGCAAATAAATTTGTAGTCGTTTATATGGACGATGTAATGGTGGCTGCTTCAACGAAAAGTGAAGCTTTAGAAAGCTTGCAGATTACTCTTGTTTGTCTCACGAAAGCTGGATTTTCATTCAAAATAAATAAATGTTCTTTTTTAAAGTCAAAAGTTCAATATTTGGTATACGAAGTGAGTGCAGGTGAAATCCGGCCATATTCGCCGGATTGCAGCGTTAACTGCTTTACCACCTCCTCAGTCGGTCCCTGCTTTGCGACAATTTATAGGATTAGCGTCTTACTTTCGATAATTTATGCAAGGATTTTCTTGTTTTATGAAACCGTTATATCTTTTGACTTCAGAAAGGAATGAATTTATTTGGAAGCCAGAGCATGAAGAAATAAGACAAAAGGTTATTTCTATTCTTACCCAGAAGCCAGTTTTAGTAATTTTTGATCCGCAGCATCCCATCGAGTTGCATACAGATGCAAGTTCTCGTGGATACGGTGCCATCTTATTACACAAAATTAACAACAAGTCTCATGTCGTTGAATATTTTAGTAAGGCAGCTTCTCCGGCTGGAGACTCTTGCTGTTGTTTTAGCAATGAAACATTTTCGCCATTATTTACTGGGTAGAAACTTTGTTGTCTTTACTGACTGTAACTCTCTTAAGGCCTCAAGGACAAAAGAAGACCTATCTCCTAGAGTACAGAGATGGTGGTCTTATTTACAATCATTTACATTTGATTTACAATATAGTGAAGGCAAACGAATGGCGCATGTTGACTTCTTTTCAAGAAATGTGCCTTCAGCTGATTTGAGTATTACAACTCCCAAAGTTCTTGAAAAACGAATTAATTTGGCTGAAATATCAAGTAATTGGCTTTTGGCTGAACAGCGTCAAGATTTCGAAATAGTAAATATTGTAAATAAATTAAAAGACAATTCCCTGGCTGAGGACGTTGCAAAAACTTATGAGTTAAGAGGAGGAATATTATATCGAAAAATTCAGCGAAATGGTAGAACTCGATCGTTATCAATTGTTCTCAAGGTTTTTAGATGGTCTGTTATAAACCAAATTCATGAGTCAATCATGCACTTGGGATGGGAGAAGACGTTAGACAAGGCCTATGACTATTACTGGTTCGATAACATGTCTAAATATATTTGAAAATTCGTTGAAAACTGCATTACGTGTAAAATGTCAAAGACCTCCCCGGGCAAAATTCAAGCTAGCCTTCATCCAATACCAAAAGTAAATATCCCTTGGCACACTGTTCACATCGACATAACTGGAAAGTTAAGCGGCAAGTCTGATCAGAAAGAGTATATCATCGTTCAAGTAGATGCCTTTACTAAATTTGTTTATTTAACTCACACGCATAAAATTGACGCAAAGAATTGCGTAAGTGCAGTGACGTCGGCTATATCTCTGTTTGGAGTACCAAATCGCATTATTGCAGATCAGGGTAGGTGTTTTGCCAGTAGATTTAGTGATTTCTGTGAGCAACAGAAAATAAATTTGCACTTGATTGCGACTGGGGCAAGTAGAGCAAATGGTCAAGTAGAACGCATTATGAACACCTTAAAAAACTTACTAACCGCAGTCGAGACTAGCAGTCGCTCTTGGCAAGACTCATTAGGTGAGGTTCAGTTAGCATTAAACTGTACGGTTAGTCTAGTGACAAAGGCAAGCCCTTTAGAATTGTTTATTGGCAAAGTTGCTCGGCCGTTGGTTCCACCTTGCGATGAGGTAGATGAGATTGATCTAGCAGAAGTAAGAGCACGTGCAGTTCAGAATATTTCAGCTGCAGCAGCATATAACAAGGCGCAATTTTATAAAAACAAAGCTAAAGTTGATAGAGCTGTTGAAAGAGACAGCTGCGAAATTATTGAAGCTGTTGAAAGAGACAGTATGGATACCTGAAAGGCTAATAATGAAATTTGTAAATATAATGTAAGCACAAGTGCAAGGCAAATGTCTTGATCATGGCGTGTTGCGCATTAGATATGAATATGAAGAAAAGGAATTATGTTAAAGAAAATAAATTTTTATTGGAAATTTAAATTTGGAAATTTGATTTGTCAATTTGCTAAAATTTTTTTTATAATGATGTAAAAATAGTTTTAGAATAAAATTATAGAGAACGAATCATTTTGGTAATATTTCACGAGGACGTGTAAAGGTCAGGATGGCCGCGTCGGCGCATAAGCTAGTGTATGTGCTAGAATATTGCACAAGAATAGTAATTCTATCATTTTGGGAAATCAATGATATTTCATCATATTGCATTATGCGTTAGAATATTCCAGAAGAATAGTAATTTCATCATTTTGGGGAAATCATTGGTATTTCATCATATTGCATTATGTGTTAGAATATTCCAGAAGAATAGTAATTTCATCATTTTGGGGAAATCATTGGTATTTCATCATATTGCATTATTGCATACTGCGTTGCTATTGGTCTGCTGTATTTTTGTAGCTTTAGCATCTCCCGTTTCAGCGCGGGGGCAGCGTGTGGTCGCTGTCACCGAGTGTGGTTCGAAGGTTAGCACGGAGAAGAAGTGAGTGACACAAATTAATTGTGTGTAGACCTTCGGTGCCTTCGAAACTCGCTGCGTGAAATGGAAAATAATAATTGTGCTCCGACATCAGAAGTGGGATCTGGCTCGCTACCTAACACCATAGATGGGCCGTGGCGCGTTTTAATGGAAATGCAAAATAAAAACTTGATCGAACTTGTTAAAGCAATAATATCAACGGCATCCGAAACAACAAACAAAAATACTGTGGTGTTACCTAAATTCAACGCGGACCTTGATGGCGCAGACGCAACGGCGTGGTGCTCTACGGCAAATATAATTTTGGCTGAATCAACTATAAAAGGCAGCGCGTTAGTTATGGCTTTAAGTGCAGCGATGGAAGGAAGCGCGTCACAGTGGTTTGCTCAAATATGCTATCCGGAAATAACTTGGACCGAGTTTAAGGAACGTTTTGCTAGTGTGGAAACTCCAGCGGCTATGTTTTTAGCAATGCTAGCAGGTTGTCCAACTGACAGCGAATGTCTCTCCAATTATGCTAGTCGCATGATGACGTCGCTTATTACGAAGTGGCGTGAGATGGATGTGGAGGAAATAGCTGTTTCTGTGACGCTTGCTAAGTTGGCTCAAGTAGATAGCAGGCTGCAACGATTAACATTTACTTCAAATGTGCGCACAAGAAGTGAATTACACACTGAGCTTAAAGCATTTACTTTTAATAAACGAAAGAAAACTCCGCAAGAACAAATGCCTCCAGCTGACATAAAGCGCCAGCGACTTTCAACAATGAGATGCCATTTCTGTGGAAAACTCGGTCACAAGATGATCGAATGTAGAGCTAAACAGCAGCAGCAATTTTCATCTAATGCCAAGGACAGGAACGACAGGAACCCTTTTGGTCACCGTCAAAAATCGGATGTGACATGTTTTAATTGTGGCGAGAGCGGTCATATTTCAACACACTGCAGCAAGCTCAAAAAGAACAAAAGCAAGCATCAAGTGAAAAGGTTGGAACTATGCGAGGTTGTTGAACCCAAGGGAGAGAGAGATGGTTCATCAAGGCGAGACATTTTCAACAACGTTTGACTCTGGAGCGGAATGTTCTTTAATTAAACAAAAGCTAAGTAGCAAATTAGTTGGTAAAAAAATTAACAATGTAGTGATGTTGACAGGTATTGGCAATGGTAGTATTTGGAGCACATTGTAGATACTTAGTAACGTAATAATTAACAATCATTGTATCGAAATATTGTTTCATGTCTTGAATGACATATATTTGAAAAATGACAATTATTGGTCGCGAAGTATTGTTTCCAGAATTTAATGTTATAATATCACCTGGTAAATTTGAAATTGTCAGAGCAAAAACTGTAAACTATTGTTCTAATGATGAGAAAATTTCTGAGTTAAATACTGATCTTGTTGGTGAAGCCAGAGATAAACTAAAAAGCTTATTGGAAAAATACTCAAAATCTTTTATTGCCGGAATTCCATTGACCAGAGTTAGCTCAGGAGAAATGAAAATTAAATTAGTTGACCCAAAAAGAACTGTTCAAAGACGACCATATAGACTTAGCCCAAATGAAAGGGAATTAGTGCGAGACAAAATTAATGAATTATTAGAGTGTAACATTATAAAACCAAGCTTTTCACCTTTTGCAAGTCCCATAATGTTAGTCAACAAAAAGGACGGCTCTCATCGTTTGTGTGTTGATTATAGAGAATTAAATTCTAATACGGTATCAGACAGATACCCCTTGCCCCTTATATCAGACCAAATAGCGAGACTTCATGGAGCGAAATAGCTTCTTATTTTTCTTTTATTGCCGGAATTCCATTGACCAGAGTTAGCTCAGGAGAAATGAAAATTAAATTAGTTGACCCAAAAAGAACTGTTCAAAGGCGACCATATAGACTTAGCCCAAATGAAAGGGAATTAGTGCGAGACAAAATTAATGAATTATTAGAGTGTAACATTATAAAACCAAGCTGTTCACCTTTTGCAAGTCCCATAATGTTAGTCAACAAAAAGGACGGCTCTCATCGTTTGTGTGTTGATTATAGAGAATTAAATTCGAATACGGTATCAGACAGATACCCCTTGCCCCTTATATCAGACCAAATAGCGAGACTTCATGGAGCGAAATATTTTTCATGTCTGGACATGGCAAGTGGATATTATCAAATTCCATTACACCCAGATTCAGTAGAGTGTACAGCTTTTGTCACCCCAGATGGACAATATGAATTCTTTGCAATGCCGTTTGGGCTCAGAAATGCTCCATCTGTTTTCCAGCGTACAGTGATGCAAGCTCTCGGAGACCTTGCAAATAAATTTGTAGTCGTTTATATGGACGATGTAATGGTGGCTGCTTCAACGAAAAGTGAAGCTTTAGAAAGCTTGCAGATTACTCTTGTTTGTCTCACGAAAGCTGGATTTTCATTCAAAATAAATAAATGTTCTTTTTTAAAGTCAAAAGTTCAATATTTGGTATACGAAGTGAGTGCAGGTGAAATCCGGCCAAATTCGCTTAAAATTGCAGCGTTAACTGCTTTACCACCTCCTCAGTCGGTCCCTGCTTTGCGACAATTTATAGGATTAGCGTCTTACTTTCGATAATTTATGCAAGGATTTTCTTGTTTTATGAAACCGTTATATCTTTTGACTTCAGAAAGGAATGAATTTATTTGGAAGCCAGAGCATGAAGAAATAAGACAAAAGGTTATTTCTATTCTTACCCAGAAGCCAGTTTTAGTAATTTTGATCCGCAGCATCCCATCGAGTTGCATACAGATGCAAGTTCTCGTGGATACGGTGCCATCTTATTACACAAAATTAACAACAAGTCTCATGTCGTTGAATATTTTAGTAAGGCAGCTTCTCCGGCTGGAGACTCTTGCTGTTGTTTTAGCAATGAAACATTTTCGCCATTATTTACTGGGTAGAAACTTTGTTGTCTTTACTGACTGTAACTCTCTTAAGGCCTCAAGGACAAAAGAAGACCTATCTCCTAGAGTACAGAGATGGTGGTCTTATTTACAATCATTTACATTTGATTTACAATATAGTGAAGGCAAACGAATGGCGCATGTTGACTTCTTTTCAAGAAATGTGCCTTCAGCTGATTTGAGTATTACATCTCCCAAAGTTCTTGAAAAACGAATTAATTTGGCTGAAATATCAAGTATTTGGCTTTTGGCTGAACGGCGTCAAGATTTCGAAATAGTAAATATTGTAAATAAATTGAAAGACAATTCCCTGGCTGAGGACGTTGCAAAAGCTTATGAGTTAAGAAGAGGAATATTATATCGAAAAATTCAGCGAAATGGTAGAACTCGATCGTTATCAATTGTTCTCAAGGTTTTTAGATGGTCTGTTATAAACCAAATTCATGAGTCAATCATGCACTTGGGATGGGAGAAGACATTAGACAAGGCCTATGACTATTACTGGTTCGATAACATGTCTAAATATATTTGAAAATTCGTTGAAAACTGCATTACGTGTAAAATGTCAAAGACCTCCCCGGGCAAAATTCAAGCTAGCCTTCATCCAATACCAAAAGTAAATATCCCTTGGCACACTGTTCACATCGACATAACTGGAAAGTTAAGCGGCAAGTCTGATCAGAAAGAGTATATCATCGTTCAAGTAGATGCCTTTACTAAATTTGTTTATTTAACTCACACGCATAAAATTGACGCAGAGAATTGCGTAAGTGCAGTGACGTCGGCTATATCTCTGTTTGGAGTACCAAATCGCATTATTGCAGATCAGGGTAGGTGTTTTGCCAGTAGATTTAGTGATTTCTGTGAGCAACAGAAAATAAATTTGCACTTGATTGCGACTGGGGCAAGTAGAGCAAATGGTCAAGTAGAACGCATTATGAACACCTTAAAAAACTTACTAACCGCAGTCGAGACTAGCAGTCGCTCTTGGCAAGACTCATTAGGTGAGGTTCAGTTAGCATTAAACTGTACGGTTAGTCTAGTGACAAAGGCAAGCCCTTTAGAATTGTTTATTGGCAAAGTTGCTCGGCTGTTGTGGTTGGTTCCACCTTGCGATGAGGTAGATGAGATTGATCTAGCAGAAGTAAGAGCACGTGCAGTTCAGAGTATTTCAGCTGCAGCAGCATATAACAAGGCGCAATTTGATAAAAACAAAGCTAAAGTTGATAGAGCTGTTGAAAGAGAGAGCTGCGAAATTATTGAAGCTGTTGAAAGAGACAGTATGGATGCCTGAAAGGCTAATAATGAAATTTGTAAATATAATGTAAGCACAAGTGCAAGGCAAATGTCTTGATCATGGCGTGTTGCGCATTAGATATGAATATGAAGAAAAGGAATTATGTTAAAGAAAATACATTTTTATTGGAAATTTAAATTTGGAAATTTGATTTGTCAATTTGCTAAAATTTTTTTTAAAATGATGTAAAAATAGTTTTACAATAAAATTATAGAGAACGAATCATTTTGGTAATATTTCACGAGGACGTGTAAAGGTCAGGATGGCCGTGTCGGCGCATAAGCTAGTGTATGTGCTAGAATATTGCACAAGAATAGTAATTCTATCATTTTGGGAAATCAATGGTATTTCATCATATTGCATTATGTGTTAGAATATTCCAGAAGAATAGTAATTTCATCATTTTGTGGAAATCATTGGTATTTCATCATATTGCATTATGTGTTAGAATATTCCAGAAGAATAGTAATTTCATCATTTTGGGGAAATCATTGGTATTTCATCATATTGCATTATTGCATACTGCGTTGCTATTGGTCGGCTGTATTTTTGTAGCTTTAGCATCTCCCGTTTCAGCACGGCGGCAGCGTGTGGTCGCTGTCGCCGAGTGTGGTTCGAAGGTTAGCACGGAGAAGAAGTGAGTGACACAAATTAATTGTGTGTAACCTTCGGTGCCTTCGAAACTCGCTGCGTGAAATGGAAAATAATAATTGTGCTCCGACACATACATACATACTGTGCGCACATAGCATTTTCGCTCAACTCTTGACATACATATATAGTAAAATTGTTGTTTTATTTTTGAGTCGAACTAATGTCCCGTCAGTTGACTAAGGACAACGCCAAGAAATAAAAAAATAGTTTTTAGGAGAAATAGTTTCACGACTTTGTTCTTTGGATCTCAGCTTAAGCCTAAAAATCAAATGCAAATTGGATTGAACCTCAGTATTTGAACAATATTTGTATTTCGGGAGAGCCTCGCTCTTGGGTTCTTAAGATTAGGAAGTGTTGAAAGGGGGCAGTCAAATGTGCTTAGGTCAGGCTTTAGGATGTTTACAAGAACGGCTTCGCTGCCAAAGATAAACGAATGCTGCGCAGCTGGGATACATTATGGAAAATTACTAGAGTGCATTACTGTTTTCTTTGAAATAATAGAAGTGGCTGGTTTGGACCACCCAAATACGTCACTCCCCTTTCCTTAAAGACAAGCCTATACTTGGGCTGGGATTGATGGATATAGCGTGGGAAATGGAGTTTCTTCTATTTATGTTTGTTGTGGTGTTTTTTTAATTTGATTTTTTCTTATTTTAAGTTTTGCACACAGCATCATAAATGGTTTAAATGATACATATCTTAAATATAAGTACAACAAAATTAGTGCAATTATTACAATGATCATTTGTATATAAAGTGTAATATTGTTCTCTGAAATCATCTCAACAATGTCGTTGGGTTTTTGTTATATTAAGTGGTGTGTATAGTGGTGTCAAATCTATTTCTGGTTTTAACAGATTTTCACTTAAAATTATACTATTGATTTATATTTTGCATTGCGTTACTCTTATCATTTTGTTTCCTTCTATTTTTATATTATTAATTGAATTTTGGCAATTTTGGTTAAGAATTGTTTGGGTTAAGTTCCAGGTTACAATTGTGTTTGGTTCTATGTATTTTATTATTTCGTTCGTGTGTACTGGCTTAAAATTACAAATTGGATTTAAGTGTTTAATAATATTGGTGACACATTCATTTTTTACTTCTTTATTTTCGGTATTATAAACATTATTTTCTTTTTCAAAATATGATTGTGTGTCTGTGTATCTAGCTGATAGCCGTTGGAGTCTGGGTAAGGTATTTTTTAATTGTGTTTATTAGTGAAAGGTAAATGGGTATGTGGGATATGATTAATACTTGCTTATCATTGTAGTTAATCCAAGTGGATGTTTTAATGTTTAAAATGTTTTGGCTGTTCACATTTTCAAGTTTGTCGTAGTTTAGTAATTTGGGGTTAAACAGTCCAAGTCTGGAAAGCTGCACAGCCATTTCCAAATCTTCTACGTATTCCGTAAACTGCATTAGTTCGAACAAAAGACTGTCAATGATGGTGTGGTTATTTTCATAATTCTGTATCTTTCGCATTACGTCATTTATCAATCGTATGGCGTCGTTGAGTTCATGTAATTTTACTGAGTTATGGGCGTTGATTTCAAGTTTTTTCTGTATTTCGACTCGATCATTTTCATCTAGTGTTCCAAATAGGTATTTAAAACCTGAACCCACAATGTTAATAAGTTTGTTTTGTGTTTCAGGGTTTGTTTCTATGTTTCAGGGTTATTTCGGCTAGTTCTCTTTTTATTTTATTGTAAAAAAATTAATCTGGGGTGCATGGTAATCGGTTCGTAGTCTTTTCTCAAAATAGTCAACCACGATGTCTATGATATTCAGTTAAATTGATTTTTAAGGAATGATGTTCAAGGAGGATGGTATCTGGAGTGGCTTATCAGAAAAAAGGAGATATCCGTGGTTGGTGTCAATATTATTAATTTGAATTTGTTGTCCATGAACAGCTGTGATCAGTATAAACAATAGTGTTATCGGGTTCCAGGTGACTGTGAAATTGAGAGTTTATTATTTTTCATTTGTTTTTTGAATTGTGTTTTGTAGTAGTGCGTAACTCTATTTCTATTAGTTATTTTGTAATGGTCAGGGTCTGTCTGTTCTACATTTTTGGTTGGTTTAAATGGGTTTTCTAATTTGTCTTTCTGTAGTGAACCTTTTCTGTAACTAGTGTCAATATAAAATTCCTGTCTGTCTTCATTTATTTTGTCTATATGTCTTCTCTTTAATTTTTTGAGTGTCTAATATTGGATGCCCAACGTTTAAGAAAATTTAAGCAGGTGTCTGTCCAGTAGTGTCATGTTTAATTTTATGGTTGTATGTGTAGAGGATTGTTTCTATCTTGCTTAATTTTACTTCTTCATCATCAGATGAATTGATTATAAGAATTTTTTTTATTTATTGTTTTGTGTAATCTTTCGACGTCTGCTACCCCGTTATTTGCTGTATTGAGCTGTAATTCGACTTTTTCTTCTTCAAGCCATCGCTTCAAAGCTAAACTGGAGAAAGCTCCGTCTCTGTCTGCCTTTAGTAATTTGGGTTTACCTAGTTGATTAAAAATGCGCATTAATGCGTTTCTGCATTCTATCCAATCCTTAGTTTTAATTTGCTCAAGTGTAGCGAATTTAGAATAAATATCAATGCAACTGATGTAATGTTTTCCCTCAGATGAATAAATATCTACTACAAATTTTTCTCGGCAATGTTCCGGGTTGGGTGTGATTTTTAAAAGCATTTTGGTGTTTCTATGTTCTGTTTTGGCCAAATTGCTTATGTTGCATTCGTTTATTATATTCTGAATTAATAGTTGGCTATTTGGAAAGAAGTGATTTTCTTTAAACAATTTTGTCATTTTCTGTATACCAGGGTGTAAAAGGTTTTCATGTGATTTAAGTATGATTTCTTTGAATTCGGCGTATGAACCAACGTTCTTTAATAGGAAAAGACTGCGAATTACTTTTGTGTAGGTGGTATTAACAATTTCTATGTGTGCTCTTTGAATAATTTGAAAATCTACATCGCTCTCAATATAAATGGTAATGTTTCTATGGATAAAGTGATCGAGTAAAATTTGTTTGGCCTTTTCAAGTGTCATTACATCATATTGAATTGTGGCAATGGAGTTACCGAATATTTTTGAATGCTCTACTTTATTTTTATCGAATTTAATAAAGATTATTTGTTTTTTTAAATAATTTATTTGTTTTTCTGTTAAATGAATAAGGTTGCTATTGTCTTCTTCTGCACTATGTTGAGTAGCTTCACTATGATGATTTTCTTCAATTTTAATTCTTGATAATGCATCGGCAACTCAATTTTCTTTCCCTTTAATATAATCTATTTTAAATTGGTATTCGCTTTATCTAACTCTCCATCTTTCGAACTTAGCATTCGGTTCCTTTAAGTTATGAAGCCATCTAAGAGGTTGATGGTCACTGGCAATGAGAAATTGTCGCCCTAGTAAATAATGTTGAAAAGTTTTTGTGGCCCAAACTATGGCGAGTAATTCTTTTTCGATAGCACTGTAATTTTATTCGTGATCGTTAAGTGTTCTACTAATAAAAGATATTGGATGACCGTTTTGAGAAAGGACAGCCCCGAGGGCCAAGTTACTTGCATCTGTGGTTAAAACAAATTTCTTTTCAAAATCAGGTAATTGTAAAATTGGGTCACGAATTATCAAAGCCTTAAGTTTTTCGAATGCCTCTATGTACTCAAGTTTTTGTGTATCTATCTTTGCTCCTTTTTTTTAAGCAGCTGGTCATAGGTTTTGCTATGTCTGCGTAATTTGGAATAAATTTGCGATAATAACCTGTTAATCCAAGGAAAGCTCTTATCTCTTTTACTTTTGTCGGAATTGGGTATGAAACTATGGCTTTAACTTTAATATGATTTGGTTTAATACCATCAGGGGTAACTATGTGACCATGAAAGTTAGCATCCATCTAGTTGCAATTTTAAATTTGCATCTGCAAGCTTTGAAAAAACTAATTGTATTGAATTTAAATGTTCTGTAAGGGATGTTGAAAAAATTATAATATCATCCAGATACACCAAACAGTGTTTGTTAAGCAGCGGTCGAAGGATATTATTCATGCACCTTTGAAAGGTAGCGGGTGCATTCCTAAGGCAAAATGGCTTTCGAAGGAATTCGTAATGACCGCTTTTGGTGGAGAATGCAGTTTTAGAAATTGACTCTTCGTCCATTTCTATTTGATAAAATCCTTTTGCCAGATCGATCGTTGTAAAATATTGGCATTTACCCAGTTTGCCAAGAATTTCGTCCATATTTGGAATTGGATATCTGTCAGGTATGGTTATTTCATTTAGCTTTCTATAATCAATTACTACCCTGTACTAATTTATGCCAGAAGCATCCGGTTTTTTTGGTACGACCCAAGTAGGACTATTGTATGGCGAATTACTTTCCCTAATTAATCCCTGATTCAGTATTTCCTGTACTTGGTTTTCTACTTCGATTTCGTGTGTTTGCGCAAGTGGGTATTGTTTCGAATAAATTGGGGAGTTATGTGTTGTATTTAGTACGTGTTTAATTGTATTTGTACAATTGTACAATTGTACAATTTGTCTCCCTCCTTATATTCCAGATTTCTAAATTTATTTAATAAGCATTTTAACTTAAAAGTTTCCTCCTGATTTATGTGATCTAATCGAAACTGTGAAAAATCAAATTTTTTTATTGATTCCTTTTCTGAGCTTGCAATTGATTCTGGTGTCCTTTGGATATACAACGGTTCGGTTTTTTTGAAAATACTATTTCTGGGTAACATAATCAAGTCGTTCAAGGTAATAGGGCCATTTGATGTTAAAACTTCACATCTACTATTTTGAATGGGAAGACAAAATATATTTTCATTGATCATATTAATTGTTGACCCTGTGTCTAGAAGGCATTTGTATGAGCACCCTTTTTATACTATACTATGTATTCGTGTTGTCCGGGGCTGTTAACCGAAAATTTTCGTTTAGTTCAGAATTATTTTGGTTTTGTTTGTTATTAATTTGTACAGATTGGACTTGTTGTTGCCCTTCATTAATGAAGCCATGATTTTGATACGGATTGTATTGATTTTGGTTATAATACTGTTGCTCGTAATAATTATGTTGGACTTGTTCGAATTCATGCGCGTCTTGGAATCTAATTTCGTCAATAGACATTTTAGTTTGTTCACTGTCCGATGGTCTTAGTCGTTTAGTAATCGGGAAGTTAGTATTTTTATATGTAGAGGGTTGTTGTAGTCGAGGGTATGTATTTCCTCTAAAATGCGTTGTTTGGGGATTTTCGCTTTGTTGGGATATTGTTGGAAAGGATTTTTTTTAATAATGGGTTGTGTGTTTAAGTATTGGTTGGGTCTGCAATAATTAGGTGCGTGCCACTTGGGTGGGTTGTTAGTCATCTGCTGTGTATAGATAGGTCTAAATGGTTGAATGTATTGATTAAAATTAGGTTGGAAGGGTTGGGAATATTGTGAGTATTGTGAGACTTGGTCGATATTGAGTTTGAACATTTGAATTGAATTTTTGTGCTTTCGAATTCTGATTAGAATTTTAATTTTTATTACGATATTCTGGGTTTTTATAAAATTCAAAATTAATGTGTTCTTCATAAATTCCCTCATTTTGTCCAATGGTAATTAAGGATCTTAAGTCTGTAATATCGTGATGGGTTAAAATAGTGAATAATTGTATTGTTAGTTTCCTTATCAGTATCTTAATAGAGTCTTTAATAGCCTGAATATAAATAAGAAAATCCGATTGGTTACCTTCCAGGTGTAGTTTCGAAATTAATAATTGACGTCGTCTTTCCGCTTTTTCGCAGAATGCTCTTAGGATTCCTCTGTATGGGGTCTCATTGAAGTTCTCCAGAAGTTTGTAGTTTGGTGTTTGAGTTTTAAATTCCGCGATGAGTCTTGCTTTAAGGGTTGACCAATCTTCGATGTTCGGAAGTCCCAAAGATCGTGTAACCTGTCCGTCCAAGTTCGTTTCGATGGTTCCCAGTAGAATCCTCTGTTGTCGGACATCATTTGTTTGGTAGAGCGAAATTACGTAATCCACTCTGCTGACAAAGGTGTGAAGGGTTTCTGGATCACCCTTGAATGGCATAATGTCTTTAAGCTGCCGACCGGCTTCGGCAAGGTTGTTGTCGCTCAGCGCAACGATTTGGGTTGCGGCAATAATTGGTTGTGACATTTTTATTGTAAAATTGTTAAATTTTGTGTTTTTTTTTGTTTTGTTTCGGATTTTTTTTTTTTTTTTGTAAATTTTTGTGTTGTATTATTAAAATTAGTGTTCCAAATAGGTATTTAAAACCTGAACCCACAATGTTAATAAGTTTGTTTTGTGTTTCAGGGTTTGTTTCTATGTTTCAGGGTTATTTCGGCTAGTTCTCTTTTTATTTTATTGTAAATAAATTTAATCTGGGGTGCATGGTAATCGGTTCGTAGTCTTTTCTCAAAATAGTCAACCACGATGTCTATTTCAGTTAAATTGATTTTTAAGGAATGATGTTCAAGGAGGATGGTATCTGGAGTGGCTTATCAGAAAAAAGGAGATATCCGTGGTTGGTGTCAATATTATTAATTTGAATTTGTTGTCCATGAACAGCTGTGATCAGTATAAACAATAGTGTTATCGGGTTCCAGGTGACTGTGAAATTGAGAGTTTATTATTTTTCTTTTGTTTTTTGAATTGTGTTTTGTAGTAGTGCGTAACTCTATTTCTATTAGTTATTTTGTAATGGTCAGGGTCTGTCTGTTCTACATTTTTGGTTGGTTTAAATGGGTTTTCTAATTTGTCTTTCTGTAGTGGACCTTTTCTGTAACTAGTGTCAATATAAAATTCCTGTCTGTCTTCATTTATTTTGTCTATATGTCTTCTCTTTAATTTTTTGAGTGTCTAATATTGGATGCCCAACGTTTAAGAAAATTTAAGCAGGTGTCTGTCCAGTAGTGTCATGTTTAATTTTATGGTTGTATGTGTAGAGGATTGTTTCTATCTTGCTTAATTTTACTTCTTCATCATCAGATGAATTGATTATAAGAATTTTTTTTATTTATTGTTTTGTGTAATCTTTCGACGTCTGCTACCCCGTTATTTGCTGTATTGAGCTGTAATTCGACTTTTTCTTCTTCAAGCCATCGCTTCAAAGCTAAACTGGAGAAAGCTCCGTCTCTGTCTGCCTTTAGTAATTTGGGTTTACCTAGTTGATTAAAAATGCGCATTAATGCGTTTCTGCATTCTATCCAATCCTTAGTTTTAATTTGCTCAAGTGTAGCGAATTTATAATAAATATCAATGCAACTGATGTAATGTTTTCCCTCAGATGAATAAATATCTACTACAAATTTTTCTCGGCAATGTTCCGGGTTGGGTGTGATTTTTAAAAGCATTTTGGTGTTTCTATGTTCTGTTTTGGCCAAATTGCTTATGTTGCATTCGTTTATTATATTCTGAATTAATAGTTGGCTATTTGGAAAGAAGTGATTTTCTTTAAACAATTTTGTCATTTTCTGTATACCAGGGTGTAAAAGTTTTTCATGTGATTGAAGTATGA
>NW_022881351.1:0-38935 GCF_004382145.1 Drosophila mauritiana
AAACTCGAGGAGACATACCTGAGCGAACAGACCCAAAATATCGCAGAAGATAACAATGACTTGATCTTTATTACAGAAAGACCTTTAAACACATTCAACAGACAGGTGAGATTTTTGAAGGCACCACCAGACCTTAAAATAACCAAGTATTTTTAAAAATGAATGATGAAAACATGCGAAAAAGATTTTTGAGATCGGGGCCCTCCCATTTTTTTGGCAAACAAAATATTCTTCCCCCGTAGAAGTATGCAGCATTTTTTTAAATCAAATATAACATGACCATATATCATAGAAGACTAATAAAATCATAACTTATGTTCTAAAAAAATTTTTTAAATGTGGTAAGAACATGGGTATGATTTTGCGTAATATACCTCCCCTAGGGAAACCTTAAACTCCACCATAACCAGAAACAAATATAAACAAAGTGAGGAAATGTTAAATTGTTGCAATTTTTATTAATTTAAATTTGTTTAAAAATTTTTTCAACACATTCACTTCATTCAGTTACTATAGGCATGTGTCCGCCTTTTTCAATATTACATTTCACTGTATTGATGACTTCTTGTAATTTTTCTCCGTGGGTACCCTTCTTTGTGCACCATAAATCAATAATATATAGGTGTGGATACACACAGAGCTCTGAATCGTCTTCCATAAGCAATAATAAATTTAAACAAATCAATATAATTACTTGTTTAATATGATAACAGTTAAATTAACATGGAAGATTATACACAAACACAAAAAGACAAAACGACACAAACGCGAAACACAAAAGCAAAGACACAAACGGACTTCACTGGGCAAACTTAACCCAAAAATAACAAATGGGCGTTTAGTAGATTCAATATTACAAGTACATCCGCAAGTTTCCGCAGCTGAACTCAACACTTTTATTATCTTAAAACTATGCTTAATTTATTATATAAGGAGTCTAGCTCTGCATTTTTGAGGAACACAACTAAAAGTTTAAGTAATCATGAAAATACGCACAAAAAAAGACAATGAAAAGGACATTTGAAGATATTAATTTAACATAACTTAGTTAACCGATTAGTTAATTAATAATTTTTTGTATACAAAGTAAATACCTTCTACTTTAAAATCCATTTTAAATTATTTAAATCGAAGCTCCTCACTGAAAGTATGATGCCTTTGAAGTTTGCTTTTGGAATGCAGAAATTACAATGCATGCAATTTCGCTTCACAATTTTTTTTTTTTTTTTTTTTTGATGTATTCATTTAAAACTGTCCTTCGCGGACAATCATTAAATTTGAGGACTAAACTTAACGGTAGAGAATTAATGGATTTCATAATTTGTTGCGAAACTTTACAATAACTGTCGATATTGTATGTATGATGTATATAATAATGTATGTATATAATTTAATTTTAATGTGCGTGTCTAATCCCAGAAAGTACCGTTAGGTTTGAAGCAAAATCTCGTTTTGTCTGGAAATATTTTGACTATTTGGAGACAATTTGGTTACTTTATGCGTAAATATATTTAGATGGATATTTTTATTTTTCACAAGACCAAACACTATACCACTGACAGACCCAGTGGAGCAAACAAACTTTGACCATTAAATAATCACTAACAGAAATAGAGTTACTCACTTTAACAAAACACAATTTAAAAAACGAAATAAGAATTCAAATTTCAGTTCCAGTTCTGGAACTTGATGACATTTTTGCTTATGCTGATCACAACGGTGCAATATTGACACCAACCACGGCTATCTCATTATTTTTTATAAACTAGTGCAAAACCATCCTCCTTTGAACATCATTGTTTGAGTATCAAATTAACCAAAATAGACACCGTAGCTGACTATTTTGAATAAAGGCTGGATACCGACTATCATGCGGTCCAAATCAAATTTGTGTACAATGTGATGAAAAGAGAACTTACTGGAATAACCCAGCAACATAGAAATTAACGTGAACATATTAACATTGTGGACTCAGTTTTTAAATAAATATTTGGCACACTTGATGAAAATGATCGAGCAGAAATACAGAAAAAAATTGAGACACACTCCCACAGTGAAGTTACATGAACTTAATGACGCTATAAGATTGATAAACGACGGAATGCAGAAGATACAGAAATACGAAACTGACGACAATATCGTTAACACCCATTTATACCTATGCAGTTTACAGAATACATAGATGTTTTTTTATATATATATGTATGACTTGAGCTGCGTAAGCGGCTTTGACCCTTTGGTGGGAATAACGGTTCGGCAGCGGATGTTATTGTTTACATTGCATTACATATGGAATACTTGAATTTATGACTTAAATCCTAAGGCATTCTATGATTCGGTGTATGGCTGAAATGTAGTAATGTCTTATGTGTGTAAGTATATGTAGTCAAGTGTTATACTATGGCACATTTAACCACTTGCAGCGGTTAAAATAATAGCACTACTGCAGGTGGAAAGTTGATTTCCTAAAAAAAGGTATTGAATGTTTATTTTTTTAAAGTCTGATTGCATGAATAATAAGTACCATATGTTGTCTGTTGGAATATACTATTCAACCTACAAAAATAACGTTAAACAACACTACTTTATATTTGACATGAATGGCCACACCTTTTATTTGTTCTCTCATTCTTGTACGTTTTTTGCTGTGAGTAGGTCGTGGTGCTGGTGTTGCAGTTGAAAATAACTTAAAATATAAAACATAAAACTCAAACACAAACTTGACTATTTATTTATTTATTAAGAAAGGAAATATAAATTATAAACTACAACAGGTTATGGGCCCAGTCCATGCCTAAATAAACAATTAAATTGTGAATTAAAGATTGTGAAAATAAATTGTGAAATAGCATTTTTTTTTTCACATTCTTGAAATTAATTCCTTCTCAGAATTTGAGTGAAAAATGGACAAGGCTAAACGTAATATTAAGCCGTTTGATGGCGAGAAGTACGCGATTTGGAAATTTAGAATTAGGGCTCTTTTAGCCGAGCAAGATGTACTTAAAGTAGTTGATGGTTTAATGCCTAACGAGGTAGATGACTCCTGGAAAAAGGCAGAGCGTTGTGCAAAAAGTACAATAATAGAGTACCTAAGCGACTCGTTTTTAAATTTCGCAACAAGCGACATTACGGCGCGTCAGATTCTTGAGAATTTGGACGCCGTTTATGAACGAAAAGTTTGGCGTCGCAACTGACGCTGCGAAAACGTTTGCTTTCTCTGAAGCTATCGAGTGAGATGTCACTATTAAGCCATTTTCATATTTTTGACGAACTTATAAGTGAATTGTTGGCAGCTGGTGCAAAAATAGAAGAGATGGATAAAATTTCTCATCTACTGATCACATTGCCTTCATGTTACGTTGGAATTATTACAGCGATAGAGACATTATCTGAAGAAAATTTGACATTGGCGTTTGTGAAAAATAGGGTGCTGGATCAAGAAATTAAAATTAAAAATGACCACAACGATACAAGCAAGAAAGTTATGAACGCGATCGTGCACAACAAAAATAACACTTATAAAAATAATTTGTTTAAAAATCGGGTAACTAAACCAAAGAAATAAGGGAAATTCAAAGTATAAAGTCAAGTGTCACCACTGTGGCAGAGAAGGCCACATTAAAAAAGACTGCTTCCATTATAAAAGAATATTAAATAATAAAAATAAAGAAAATGAAAACAAGTTCAAACTGCAACATCACACGGCATTGCGTTTATGGTAAAAGAAGTGAATAATACTTCAGTGATGGATAACTGCGGTTTGTCCTTGATTCTGGTGCTAGTGACCATCTTATAAATGATGAGTCGCTGTATACCGACAGTGTGGAGGTTGTGCCTCCACTTAAGATTGCAGTGGCCAAGCAAGGCGAATTTATTTATGCCACTAAGCGTGGTATTGTCCGACTACGGAATGACCATGAGATTACACTGGAGGATGTACTCTTTTGTAAGGAAGCTGCTGGTAATTTGATGTCCGTAAAGCGTCTCCAAGAGGCAGGAATGTCGATCGAATTTGACAAAGCGGTGTAACCATTTCGAAAAATGGGTTAATGGTTGTCAAAAATTCAGGTATGTTAAACAATGTACCTGTGATCAATTTTCAAGCATATTCTATAAATGCTAAGCATAAAAATAATTTTCGTTTATGGCATGAGAGGTTTGGCCATATAAGCGATGGCAAATTATTAGAAATAAAACGAAAGAATATGTTTAGTGATCAAAGTCTTCTAAACAACTTAGAGTTATCATGTGAAATTTGTGAACCCTGTTTAAATGGTAAACAGGCAAGACTTCCTTTTAAACAATTGAAAGATAAGACCCATATTAAAAGACCACTTTTTGTAGTACACTCAGATGTCTGTGGGCCTATTACTCCAGTTACTTTAGATGATAAAAATTATTTTGTGATCTTTGTTGATCAGTTTACACATTATTGTGTAACTTTTTTAATTAAATATAAATCTGATGTGTTTAGCATGTTTCAAGATTTTGTAGCCAAGAGTGAAGCTCATTTTAATTTAAAGGTTGTGTATTTATACATTGACAATGGTAGAGAATACTTGTCAAATGAGATGAGACAATTTGTGTTAAGAAAGGACACAATACACCACATACACCTCAGTTAAATGGTGTTTCTGAGAGAATGATAAGAACCATTACGGAAAAAATCGAACATGGTTAGTGGTGCAAAACTAGATAAAAGCTTTTGGGCGAAGCAGTATTAACTGCTACTTATTTAATCAACAGAATTCCTAGCAGAGCACTTGTTGATACTTCAAAGACCCCATATGAGATGTGGCACAATAAGAAGCCATACTTAAAACATTTGAGAGTGTTTGGTGCAACTGTTATGTGCATATTAAAAACAAACAAGGAAAGTTTGATGATAAATCATTTAAAAGTATTTTTGTGGGCTATGAACCCAATGGTTTTAAGTTGTGGGATGCTGTAAATGAAAAATTTATTGTCGCAAGAGATGTTGTTGTCGATGAAACCAATATGGTTAATTCTAGAGCTGTTAAATTTGAAACAGTGTTCCTGAAAGATAGTAAGGAAAGTGAAAATAAAAATTTTCCGAATGACAGTAGGAAAATAATACAAACAGAATTCCCGAATGAGAGTAAGGAATGCGACAACATACAATTCCTGAAAGATAGTAAGGAAAGTGAAAATAAAAATTTCCAAATGACAGTAGGAAAATAATACAAACAGAATTCCCGAATGAGAGTAAGGAATGCGACAACATACAATTCCTGAAAGATAGTAAGGAAAGTAATAAATATTTTCTGAATGAGAGTAAGAAAAGAAAGCGAGATGATCACCTGAATGAAAGTAAGGGATCAGGCAACCCGAATGAGAGTAGGGAAAGTGAAACAGCAGAGCACTTAAAAGAAATTGGAATTGATAATCCAACTAAAAATGATGGCATAGAAATTATTAATAGAAGAAGTGAGAGATTAAAGACTAAGCCTCAGATATCCTATAATGAAGAGGATAATAGTCTAAATAAAGTTGTTCTAAATGCTCACACTATATTTAACGATGTCCCAAATTCATTTGATGAAATTCAATATAGGGATGATAAATCTTCTTGGGAAGAAGCCATCAATACAGAGTTAAATGCTCATAAAATTAATAATACTTGGACAATTACAAAAAGGCCTGAAAACAAAAATATTGTAGATAGCAGATGGTATTTTCTGTTAAATATAATGAACTTGGAAATCCAATTAGATACAAAGCTAGATTGGTTGCACGAGGATTCACTCAAAAATACCAAATAGACTATGAAGAGACATTTGCTCCTGTAGCTAGAATTTCAAGTTTCCGATTTATATTGTCATTAGCAATACAGTATAACTTGAAAGTCCATCAAATGGATGTAAAAACAGCTTTCTTAAATGGCACGTTAAAAGAGGAAATTTATATGAGACTTCCTCAAGGTATATCGTGTAATAGTGACAATGTGTGTAAATTGAATAAGGCAATTTACGGACTCAAGCAAGCGGCTAGATGCTGGTTTGAAGTATTTGAGCAAGCATTGAAAGAGTGTGAGTTTGTAAACTCTTCAGTTAATCGCTGTATATATATTTTAGACAAAGGTAACATCAATGAAAACATATATGTATTATTATATGTAGATGATGTGGTTATAGCTACAGGAGATATGACAAGAATGAATAACTTCAAAAGGTATTTAATGGAAAAGTTTAGGATGACTGACCTAAATGAAATAAACATTTTATTGGAATTAGGATAGAAATGCATGAAGATAAAATCTATTTAAGCCAATCTGCATATGTTAAAAAATTTTAAGTAAATTTAACATGGAAAATTGTAATGCAGTTAGTATTCCTTTACCTAGTAAAATAAATTATGAATTACTTAATTCAGATGAAGACTGCAATACCCCATGCCGTAACCTCATAGGATGTTTAATGTACATAATGCTTTGTACACGCCCAGATTTAACTACTGCAGTAAATATCTTGAGCAGATATAGTAGCAAAATAACTCCGAGTTATTGCAGAACTTAAAAAGAGTTCTTAGATATTTGAAGGGCACTATCGATATGAAATTGATTTTTAAAAAGAACTTGGCATTTGAAAATAAAATTATTGGTTATGTGGATTCTGATTGGGGTGGTAGTGAAATTGATAGAAAAAGTACAACAGGGTATTTATTCAAAATGTTTGATTTTAATCTCATTTGTTGGAATACAAAGAGACAGAACTCAGTAGCAGCCTCATCAACTGAAGCTGAGTATATGGCCCTATTTGAAGCCGTGAGAGAAGCTCTATGGCTTAAATTTTTATTAACTAGTATTAACATTAAACTAGAAAACCCCATTAAAATTTACGAAGACAATCAAGGCTGTATTAGCATAGCAAACAACCCCTCATGTCATAAACGAGCTAAACATATTGATATTAAATATCATTTTGCCAGAGAGCAAGTTCAGAATAATGTGATTTGTCTTGAGTATATTCCTACAGAGAATCAACTGGCTGACATATTTACAAAATCGTTGCCTGCTGCGAGATTTGTGGAGTTACGAGACAAATTGGGTTTGCTGCAAGACGACCAATCGAATGCTGAATGAAATTTTTATATATTTTTCAAATTTAAATTCCTGTAAACATATTTTGTTACAATGATCTGATCGGGTTTTTCTGGGTTTTCCCCGTATCCTCGCAGCAAATGCTGGATCAGTTAACACTTCCCAGAATGCACACCCCACATTTGATAGTTACTAATGAATATTATTGTTATGTTTTTAATTATAGACGTTATTTTTGAGGGGGCGTGTTGGAATATACTATTCAACCTACAAAAATAACGTTAAACAACACTACTTTATATTTGACATGAATGGCCACACCTTTTATTTGTTCTCTCATTCTTGTACGTTTTTTGCTGTGAGTAGGTCGTGGTGCTGGTGTTGCAGTTGAAAATAACTTAAAATAAAATAAAACTCAAACACAAACTTGACTATTTATTTATTTATTAAGAAAGGAAATATAAATTATAAACTACAACATTGTCTCTCTAAGCAAGAAATTTTGACTCTCTCAATGTAACGGTTATTTTTGTTTTTGGGCACTTTCTGCAAAAGGGCGCTAAATGAGGCGGTAACAAAAATAGCACTGACCACGTTTTGCTGAATAAAATTAATAGGAGTGATTGCTTTGGGTTTTTTTTCGACATATTTTGAAAAAAAGAGTTGCATTAAAAGTTTTAATTGAATATTTTTCAAAAGAAGAACAAAAATTCTCTCTAGTTATGGTCGGGGAAAGCATTCTACCGTCGAAAAAAGGAATTTGATTAAAAACATAATCTCTGAAGGTAAAACCTACGCTAAAATGGGACGGTTTGTTGGTTTTTCAAACAAAATGATTCGCACTTCTGTTTGTCGAAAATAACGAAAAACGTGGAAAAAAGCCCTCTATGTCCAACGTGGAGATCAAGCGCTTGGTTCGGCAAAGCAAGAAGGAGCCTTTTAAGCCGGCGACGGAACTGAAGAAGGAGCTCCAGATAGCTGCAAGCGTGGAAACAGTTCGCAAACACTTAAGACAAAACAACCTTAATGTGTGCAGTCCCAGAAAAGTCCCGCTTCTGATTGGGAAGCATGTGGCAGAGCGAATCTTATATGCCAAGATACGCAAGGACTGGCCTGTGGAGAAGGGGCGCCACATTTTGTGGTCAGATGAGAGCAAAATTGTTTTTTTTGTGGGAAAGGCTCTCGGTCTTATGTTCGGCGTCCACCCTGAGCTGAATATAATCCTCGCTTCACCTTTAAGACGGTAAAGCACGGGGATCACACATCATGGTATGGGCGTGCTTTTCATACTATGGAGTAGATCCGATTCATATGATTCAAGGCATCATGGATCAGCACATTTACACAGATATCCCGGAAAATGTGATGGCGCTATATGCCGAGGATGAAATGCCGTTTTTTTTTCAACAGGATAACGACCCAAAAACACACGAGCAAGAGAGCTCGAAAGTGGTTTGAGCAGAAATCGATCCGAGTAATGAAATGACCTGCTCAGTCACCGACTTGAATCCAATCGAAAAACTTTGTGCGGACGTAAAAAAAAAGGTTTCTGAAGCCAAACCCAAAAATAACGAGGAGCTTTGGATTCATGGGAAATCGAGGATCAAGGATTCATGGAGCAAAATTCTTCAAAAACGGTACCAGGACTTGGTGGACTCCATGACAAGAGGATGCGCAGCTGTCATTGCCTACTATGGTCACGCAACCAAATATTAATATTCTTTAAACATAGTTCTTAAGATATAATCCATTTGTTGAACTCTTATTTTATTTTTTTATTTAGTTTTAGCAAAATACGAGAAACAGTGCTATTTTTGTTACCGCCTAAATTTGAAGGTTTTTTTTTGTTTTACCAATTATTTTTAAATATCCATTAGATCTGTTACCAATTTTATTATTTCGATTGAAAATCATTGTAGTATTTAAGATTAGTTAAAAAAATTATGAAAAAATGTCAGAAAAGAGAAACGATGGGGCAAACACGAAATGTGCTTATGGTGCTATTATGTTACCGCAACTGTATAATATATTTATATTATTTTATATATAGTGATATATCCATAAGTCCCTAAGACTTAAGCACATGCCTACACAGCATACCCAAATACCTCCTACACTACTCCGGATGTACCTAATGGATTCCAGATAAGAATAATATGATCTTCAAGATTGGGTTGAGTGGAAAATTCCCAACTCCAAATAAGTCACCCACTGGTAGACTAAACATCCGTCCCATAATTTAAACATTCCTTGCCTAAGCCCTCACCCCATCGTCATGTCCCACGTTCAAAGCTCGGACTCGCAATCCCGAAAACAAAAGTATTCGATTTCAATAAACAAAACTATAAGAGCGAATGCACTTGTCGGTAGGTAATTGGCGCAGTCGGTAGGATCCAATAAAAAAAAGAGTCCTTTTAGTACGGTACTGATCCATTGAAGGATACGTTATACAACTAACTATCCAGGATTGGCGAATTAAAACAGTGATTCTAACATTATTTTGAGATCCGCAAAAGAATCTACGTGAAAGTGGAACTTAAATAAAATCCCGTGCGGTCGGAACCAAAGTTAATTAAAAACTTTCAATTCCGTAATCTAAACTTAAAAACCAAATACCTAAAAAAAACCTCAAAAAAAAAACAAATACACCAAGTCGGTTCCACAACTATCGGAAATCCATTTAAACCAACTACTTAATCAAATAAAAAAATTAAACTACTACGATGGCACACCTGGCAGACTATCTGGATTCGTGAATCAAGTAGAACAACTACTTAATTTATATCCAACACAAGATGCGAGACAAGCACACGTCGTATATGGAGCAGTGAAGCGATTACTAGTGGATGCAGCATTGGAAGTCGTACCCCAGGAAAGAGCGACAACATGGATGGACATAAAGGAAGCATTGGCAATGGCATTCAAGGACCACAGACCATATACAACCATCATAAAGCAGTTAGAAGAAATCCCATACCCAGGAAGCATCAGTAAGTTTATAGAGAAATTAGAAATACAGTATTGGATTATATTCGATAAGTTAGAATTAGAAAATGTTCCCGTTGATAAATCAAATTATACAGATATGTTGAATAGGACTGTCAAAGCTGTAATAGATCGAAAACTGCCGGATAGAATTTATATGACATTGGCTCGTAAAGATATTGACACCATTTCTAAATTAAAACAAGTATCAATGGAGGCAGGACTTTATGATGCTAGTCCAGAAAATCACCGTCCAAATAGATCAGAAGTGAACAAAAATAGGAACAGGGGAAACAATAATCAAAATAATCAAAAAATTACGGTAACAGAAATCACAATTATTATCATTCTGGCATGAATCCGAACAATAATACACAACCCCTTCAAAATTCGAACCAATTTATACCAAATCAAAACCAGTATTCACCTCTTTTCATACCAAATCATCTAAGAGGAAATTATCACACATATAGAAGGGATTTAACACAGCCCAACAAGAACATGTTCGAAACAGAACATGTTCGAACAGAACAGAACAAAATGTTCGAACAGAACATGTTCGAACAGAACATGTTCGAACAGAACATGTTCGAACAGAACATGTTCGAACAGAACAGAACATGTTTGAACAGAACATGTTCGAACAGAACAGAACATGTTTGAACAGAACATGTTCGAACAGAACATGTTCGAACAGAACATGTTCGAACAAAATGTAAGGGTATAAAAAGCCCTCTAATTTAAATAACACAGGAACACAGGATTTAGCCTCTTCAGTTTATTCGGCACTTTTCATTTCCAGCTTTAGCATTCGACTGACTCCCTCTCCGTTAGCGATCTGCATCTATGCTTGTTGCTACAGAGCCGATGTTGCGAAACAGAGAGAATGCCACCCGAAAGCGAACCATGACTTAATGTTTATACACTTAATGCTTATATACTATGTTGCTATACTACACTTATGTACCTCTAGCCTACTACAATTCGACCATCCTGACATTTAAGATCACCTGATCTTGTCGAAATTTTGAACTTATACTTATTACATTGTTCTTAGTCGGTATTTACATAAAACATTTTTTTTTTTTTTTTTTTTTTTTTTACTTTTCTTATCTTTAATTATACAAATTTACTTTCTACTCCCTATCCAATGTTTAATATTTTGACTACTCCAGACACCTTGATATGGATTGCGCGCCAATTGAAAACCTTCAACATCTTTAATTAAAAACATATCATTTTTCAATACCTTCTCTATTACATATGGACCCTTATGTTTAGGTATTAGCTTTCTAGCAACTCCTCCTGTACTATCGAAATTCTTAACCATAATGTAATCTCCTACTTTGTACTGCGTACTTTCTTTTTTCTTATTATTATATCTTTTTTCATTATACCTCTGTGCTTTTAATTGCGATTCCGATCCTTTTCTTCTAATATCTTTCAGGTCTCTAATTTCACTAACATTATCTAACTCTTCTAATTTTTGTCTTAATTCATCAACAACTTTTCCCTTTTGTTCAATTCCAAACAACATCTTGCTGGGAGATTCCGCTACACTTCTTTGTTTGGTATTATTCAGAGAAAATTCTACGTCTTCAATAACTGCATCCCAATGCAATCCCTTTTCAATGTCTGTTAATTTAGCTAACATAGGCCCTACTATTCTATTGACTCTTTCTACCTGTCCATTGGCCTGGGGTGAACCTGTCGCTATCTTTATGTGTTTAATATTATACTCTTCCATACATTTTGCAAAATCTTCGGATGTAAAACAGGTCCCCCTATCTGATACTATAACTTTCGGCCTGCTATATGATCTAAAATAATCCTTTAAAGCTAGAATTACTTCCTTTGTGTTCGTTGTTTTTGTTGCGTATTACCTAACATATTTTGTGAATCCATCTATTATTACAAACAGATGTTTCTTTATTCTACCGTTATCTACCGGTCCATAATGATCGATATGTATTATCTCAAACGGCACGTTTCCCTTTGGGATGCTATGCAGCATTCCTTCTTCTTTTCCCGACTTCGGTGAAAATGCCACACATCTCAAACAATTTCCTATATGCCTAACAACTTTTTCTTTCATATTCGAAAACCAATAAGTCTTACGATAGCATCGATAACCTTATCTCTCCCTAAGTGACCTAATTCATTGTGATATTTATATAAAATTTTTTCTTCCATTTCTTCTGGTACACAAAACAACAATCTTCCACCATTTGCCTTCCTATAAAGTACACCATTTCTCATTTCAAAAATTTTATCTTCCGTTTTCTCTAACTTTTTCCTAATATCTTTCAACTTTTCATCTTTTGCTTGACAAATAATTAAATTATCTTCAAAACTATTAGTTTCTATCACTAATATGTTCGTATTTCTGCTCAATGCATCCACACGCTGCATATGCTTTCCTGCTTTATGAACTAACTCAAAATCGTACTCTAATAGTTCTAATGCCCACCTTGCAATCCTAGGATTTAATTCTACTCTATTTAACGTTAGAGTTAATGCGTTGCAATCCGTAACAATTTTAAATCTCTTTTTTCCTGTACATAGATTCTAAATCTTCTTAATGCATACAGGATGGCCAATGTTTCAAGTTCAAAACTATGATATTTGGCCTCATCCTTTGTTGTGGCTTTCGAGTAATAAAATATAGGGTGCCATTTCATATCCTCTTTTTTTTGCAATAACACTGCACCAAAGCCTTGTGCACTTGCATCTGTATGTAACTCTATTTCATCCTTATAACAATATAACCCTAACACTGGAGCTTCCACTAACTTTTTCTTAAGTGTCTCAAAACATTCTAACTCTTTTTCTTCAAACGAAAATTCTTTGTCTTTCTTCAATAAGTCATATAAAGGTTTTGCTATCGTTGAAAAACCCTTAATGAATCTTCTAAAATATGAACACAATCCTAAAAAGCTTCTGACATCATGCACCTTATCTGGTACTGGAAAATCTCTAATTGCTTCTATTCCCTTGTCATTGGCCTGTATTCCCTTACTTGTTATTAAAAATCCTAAATATTGTACACTCGATTGCAGAAACTCACATTTATCCATTCTCAGCTCTAATTTGTTCCTCGTCAACCTGTCAAAAACTTCCCTAAGTGCTTCCATATGTTCCTTAATTCCTTTGCTAGCTATCATAATGTCATCCATATATATAATAACTTTATCCTGCCTTATCATATCCTCGAAAATTCTATTAATAAATCTCTGAAAGACCGCCGGTGCATTTTTCAGCCCCATTGGCATCCTTAAAAATTCAAACTGTCCTAAAGGCGTCATAAATGATGTATATTTCATTATTAACAAAAACATGAAAGTAGCCATGTTTAAGATCTAACTTCGAGAATATCGTTTTATTTACTAATCTATCCAACAAATCATCAATCAATGGTAAAGTATAATTATCTTTGACCATTGTTTTGTTAAGTTTTCTGTAATCAACACATAATCTTAGGTCTCCTGTTTTCTTTTTCACTAACACTATCGGAGATGCATACTCTGAATCACTCGGTTTAATAATTCCGTTTTTTAGATACTCATCTAAGATAATCTGCAGCTTTTCTTTTTCAGTATATGCTAATCTTCTAGGAGAACAACTAAACGGTTTCGGGTCATTTAATCTTAATTGTATTTCACACCGAATCTCGGGTTCATTCGGTCTTTCTTTATTAACATAACAGTTTTCTACCAACTCAATAAATTGACATTTCATATTATGATCCACCTGATCACTTATTTTGTAATCAATTGAGTCATCTATTACATTAATTTCAAGCATTTCCCTCTCCGCTGTGCTTATTTCAGCATTGACAGCTTTCTCTAATTTATTTTTAACCTTGTCACTAATCATTTGACTTTTACTACTACCTTGACTAACACTATCGCTAACTGTTTTACTATTGTTGTACATATTTGTTTCTTCTAGCATTTTATCGCTTTTCTTGTTACATCGACTTCCAATTTTATCCACTGTAATCATTTTCAAGGTGTCCAGATTCAAGCATAAGTTGCATGCTTCCATAAAGTCTCTTCCCAATACTACATCATGACTCATAGACTCGTTTGCCACTATTATTAGATTAAAGTGTATTTTATTCAAATTTTTCATAACGTAACACAATATTTTTCCATATGTTTTCAAGGAACTTTTGTTTAATCCGTAAAATGAACTTAAAACTGGTACTTCAATAGCATCTTTAGGTACTTTACTAATTTTGATGAACGAAATGGGGCTTCCCGTGTCTATGAGGCATGCTGTAATAAGTTTTGATTTAGAATTGTTCATAAAATTAATTGCAAAATATCTTACGTAATTGTTTTCATCTTTATTCTTGTTTTTCAGGCACTTTGCTGCAAAGTGCCCCATCTCACCACAGGCATAGCATGACCCTTTTTCGCGCTTTGGCTTCCTGCACTCTTTGGCCCAGTGTCCCTTCGAATTGCAATTGAAACAACGCAAGAGTGTGCTGTTATTATTGTTCACCGATGCCACCTTCTTGTCTGCTTCATCCATTTTCGGTAGTTTCACTTCCGCAAATGCCCGCTTTATGTGCTGGATATCTTCAAAGCATTGGATACGGGCTTGGTTACGTAGCATTTGATTCGGAATACCTTCAATGAGGAGCGCCACCAATTCTTCATCATCCATTTTTATTCCATGCGCAAGCATCACCTTATCGTCTGCATAAGCAACAAAGCTTTCGCCCGCTGTCCATTTTCGTTCCTCAAATTTTCGCCTTGCTTCTAACTTCGACTTCCTCTCACCAAACATTGATATAAGCTCAGCCGACAACTGCTCTGTTGGTAGCAATACACGTTCTGGATCTGCATGTAACCACATGCAAGTTATCCAACCCATGAACATAGCTCCCTTCCACAATTTATAAACAAATTCCAATTCTCAATCGGTCGGAATTGCCCTTGCCTTTGTTTTTGTCATTGCCTTTGCCAGCACTCAGCTACCCGCTAACATAAGCAACCCAAACTTAACGTAAACACAGCTTCCGCTTGGAGACCAAGCCACGGCCGACTTATTGCGTATCAATCAAAAATTGCATCGATCAGCATAATTGAATTTCACAATGCAGTGGAAAATTTCCAGCATAAAGCTTTTATCGAAAGTTCGGTAATTTTCCGAAAGAAAAGCTTCTGGCCGATGTTGATTGGATTAGGACTTAGAATTTGAAGATCAGTCTGTAAGAGTCGGGAGTCTGAATCGGGACGAGATCGTCAACAGCTCGAAGTTAAACATAAGTTACCAAGTGTCTCGTAATAGTATAAGTGAAAAAGTTTATCACCAAATAAATGTTAAATAATAAAAAATAAAATTTATTTTTTTAAATAAATAAAGAGTAACAATTTTAATTGGCGCCCAACGTGGGGCGGCGTATTCAAAAGTTCTAAATAAATATTAACGATAATAAGTTAAAAATAAAACGGAACTCGCGCCGCCAACAATCCATATTTTTAGTGGAAAAATTAAAACATCCACAACAATACAACGACGCCTAACTAATGTGAAAGTGATCGTGATAAAAAACTTAATTGGAAATCAATAAATGCAATAATCCAATTAAGTATTTAACATAAAAAGGTGGACTGAATACTTAATACAAATTACGAGAACATAATAAACAATAATAATAATAACATAAACATAACATAATAAAAATTCAGAACTCAACTACGAAACCAAAGAAATTGAAACAAATTCAATTTCAAAATTCAAATTCAAAAATAAAAAGGCCATATAAAAAATTGAAGGAAGACCCCAATAAATAATTATCAAGACGACCCAATTGAAGGAAGACTCCAAAAAAGAATTATTAAGAACAACCAATTGAAGGAAGACACCAAAAAAGAATTATTAAGAACAACCAATTGAAGGAAGACCCCTACCCTCCACCAACTACGCTGAAGGAAGAACTCCCACGGAAAGTATCGTGAGCAGATAAAAACAACACTGTCTTTAAATAAAATTAAAAAAAAAATTAAGATTAAGATACAGAGAATACTACTTTGAAATTAAATATTACAATATCAATTTAATTTAAAACAATCTGGAAGATTTGATAAATAGTTTTGATAATTTAAATTTAAAAATGGCAACCGGAGGTTCAGTATCAACCCTTTCGGGCGGGATATCCAGCGCCAGTAATTTGACAATGGAATTAATAAACAGATTAATAAATGTACAGTTGAGTGAAGTAACCAGAAAACTTGAAGGGTTAGAAGAGCAGTTAGCCGCTAACAAAAATGAGGTAGAAGACTATAAGATCCAAACAATAGACCGAACCATAAAATGCGAAACTACATTAGAAGTAATTAAATCCTTACCAAAGTTCACAGGAGAAATAACCCAATATGAAGGCTGGAGAGAAGCGGCGGAAACCGCAATGAGTCTATATAAAATTGAAAGTGAACAATATTTTATCGCTTTAACAATTTTACGTAATAAAATCATGGGAGCAGCACATGATGCTCTAACCAACCATGGTACCGTTTTAAACTTTCAAGCGATTCTTTCTAGATTGGATTTTATCTATAGCGATAAAAGACCAATCCATATACTCGAAACAGAATTAAGCATCTTAAGACAGGGACGCATGACCATTAACGAATTCTACAACGAAGTAAATAAGAAAATGACGTTACTTATAAATAAAACTATAATGACTTATGGAAAGGACAGCCTAATAACCAAGGAAACAAATAAAACAATTAGGAGCAACGCGCTAAGAATTTTTATTTCTGGATTAAACGGTTCAATCTCAGAAACACTCTTCTCTCTCAACCCACCAGATTTGCCAAATGCTTTGGCAAAGTGTCAGGAATTAGAGTCTAACAACTTTAGAGCTCAATTTGCAAATAGGTATAATGGATTTAGGAGTGAAAACAGAAATCAAGGAAACAACCTTAGATTTGCCCCTAGACAGATTAATAATACACCAAATAGGATAAATAATAATTGGCCGCAAAACGGGAACTTCGGAGCGAATAACAATTGGAATTTTAATAATAATTCCAAAGTTCAACCACCACCACACCACAACTTCGGAACGAATAACAATTGGAATTTTAATAATAATTCCAAAGTTCAACCACCACCAGAACCTATGGAAGTAGACGACTCCATAAGAGTTCAAAATCGTCCGTTTAAAAATTATAATCATCCTAGGAATAATAACAACCAGTGGAGCTATAATAATAACCGACACAATTTTAATAATAATTTCCAAAGAAATAATTATAATCAATACCCAGCGCAAAAACACAACACAAGCGCAGGCCTTGTAAATCAGTCCGAAACACACCCCCCGATAAAACGGGAATCAACGGGAACAGTCAACCAGCCAGCTCATAAAACAATGAGAGTAAATAATATCAACGAGAACCATTTTTTAGATCAGCACCTTACAGAGGGATGCCTCATATAACAAGGGTAGACAGAAAAACTAAAAGAAAGTTCAAAATATTAATAGACACAGGAGCCACCGCGTGTTATATAAAAAAGGGTATTTATGAGAATAAAAGGGAATTATCAATACACAAAAGAGTATCTACAGTTCATGGATATTCAATCATAAAATATTATCATTTGATAAATATATTTGGGGAACAACATTTATTCTATGAAATTGAGGGTTTAGAATCTGATCTATTAATTGGATTCAATTTGTTAAGAAAGATTGGAGCTAAATTAGATATCGAGAAAGGAATCATGGAGTATAAGGGAAATAAAGAGAAACTCCAATATTTTGACGAGGATAAAAACGATTTGTGTTTAATTGAGGAAAAAAATATTCTTCCATTAAAAGAATATATAATTAAAAAATATTTAGATGAGCAAAAGATATATAAAACCGAAACGGTAATTGCTGAAGGCAGTTTATATAGCTTGGGATCAATGAATCCTGAGCACGACGACGTTGAATTATCCGTCATTAATAAAACTAATAGTTCGGGATCTGAAAATCCTGAGCACGCCAGCGTAGATTTATCCGCTAATAAACAATATATGAGTTTGGGATCAAAAAATCCTGAGCACGCCAGCGTAGATTTATCCGCTAATAAACAATATATCAGTTTGGGATCAAAAAATCCTGAGCACGCCAGCGTTGATTTATCCGCTAATAAACAATATATCAGTTTGGGATCAAAAAATCCTGAGCACGCCAGCGTAGATTTATCCGCTAATAAAAAATATATCAGTTTGGGATTAAAAAATCCTGAACAAGCCGACGATGTTAATTCCGTCAGTCTTAAACCAAATAGCTTGGAATCCACAAATACCGAGCACGCAGTCGTTGAGTTTTCCGACAAAGAAAAAATTCATAACCTAAATATAATTTAAAATCAAATAAAAGAATTTGAAAATGAAGTTATGAATAAAATTGAAAAGGAGCATTCTAAAATAAATACGCAAATTCCTTTTCGTACCGATATTCGAGGAGAAATAAATACAGTCAATGACAGAGCAATTTATAGCAAACAATATCCTTATGCCATGTCGGTCTCAGATTTCGTTAATAATGAAATCGATAGAATGCTAAAAGAACAAATTATAAGACCAAGTAGAAGCCCCTACAATTCACCAGTCTTAGTAGTGCCCAAAAAAGGTCAAAACGAAGATGGATCTCCAAAACATCGACTAGTTATTGACTACAAAAAATTAAATGAAAGCACAATACCTGACAAACTTAGGGAGGTCAAAATATTTCTAATCAACTGATCTGGAATCAGGATTCCACCAAATTTTAATGAAAAATTCAGATGTTGAAAAAACAGCATTCTCTATAAATAACGGAAAATTTGAATTCTTACGTATGCCATTTGGGTTAACAAACGCCCCTAGAATATTTCAAAGAGCAATGGATGACATATTGAGAGAACAAGTCGGAAAAACTTGTAATGTTTATATGGATGATATAATAATCTTTTCTAATACAATTGAACAACATTACACAGATTTAATTCAAATAATAAATATTTTACAACAAGCTAATATGAAAATTTCTCTAGAAAAATCAAAATTCTTTAAATTAGAAACAGCATTTCTAGGTTATATAGTATCTCACAATGTAATTAAAACAGATCCTGAGAAAATCTCCACAATTATGAAGTATCCGATTCCACAAAACATTAGAGAACTTCGAAGTTTTCTAGGCCTCACCGGCTATTACCGTAAATTTGTCCGAAATTATGCAAAAATTGCCAAACCTTTAACCAAATACCTAGGAGGAGATAATGGACAATTTCTAGGAGAATGTCTACAAAAATTACAATACAGTTAGACGACCCAGCTGTTAAAGCTTTTAAAGAACTTAAAGATAATTTAATAGCACAAGTGGAATTAGTTCAACCAGATTATAACAAAAAATTCACTTTAACGACAGACGCATCAGATGTAGCTATCGAAGCAGTTTTATCACAGGATAATAAACCAATTCATATCCAAAACTTTAAATAAAACCGAACAACTTTATGCCACAAATAAAAAAGAATTGTTGGCAATAGTTTGGGCTCTTAAAAATCTCAGGAATTACTTATATGGTGTAATTGGTATAGAAATACAAACAGACCATCAATTTTTATCTTTCACAATCTCAGATAAAAATCCGAACGTAGAAATGAAAAGATGGTACTCCTTTATAGAAAGTTTCACCCCGAAAATAATATATAAACCCGGAACAACTAATGTCGTAGCCGACGCATTATCTCGAATAAAAATAAATAATATTACTAACAGCGACTTAGAACAATCAAACTCAGATCAAAATACACAGCATTCTGCCGAAAGTAGTTTTGAAAATGTAATACAAGAGACCCGAAAACCGTTAAATCAGTTTCAACAACAACTGTTATTAACAAAGGGGAGGTATACAATACATGAGTCATTGAATGTTTTTGATAAGACACGAAATATAATTGAATATGATAGGCCAGAAAACTTAATAGAAATATTAAGGGAGTATCTAAAACCAAACATAACGGTAGGAATTCATTGCACTTTAGACGATCAATTATCTTTAAAAAATAACTTTACCAACAAATTTCTTTATACTAAAATATTTCCACTAGACGTGGAAAATAATAAAGATAAAGCTAATATAATAGAAGAGACACACAGCCGTGCTCACAGAGGACTAGACGAAAATTATAAACAAATCAATAGATTATTTTATTAGCCAAATTTATATATCAAATTAAAGGAATATATAAAAAATTGTACAATTTGCAACGAAAATAAATACAACCGGCATCCTATTAAAATCCCTATTGGGGAAGCTCCTATTCCAACTAAAGAAGGAGAGAATTTACACATCGACATTTATTACGCGCAAAGTCTTATTTTCTTAACCTGTATTGACGCATATTCAAAATTCCTGGTTGTAAAAGAAATTCAAAATAAACTAAACATCGAGAATAAAGTAATGGAATTACTCCAACATTTTCCCCACGCCAAAGTAATTATGACAGATAATGAACCGAGCTTCACCTCTGCTCAATTTAAATCCTTTGCACAAAGATGTGGTTTAACTCTACATTTCGCCGACCCCAGACACAGTACCTCGAACGGACAAGTAGAAAGGGCACATTCAACATTAACAGAATTAGCTCGATGTATAAAGGAAGAATTTAATCTCACTGACTATTCTGAAATAATTATTTGAGCCGCAAAAGAATTCAATCAAAGCATTCATTCTACAACAAACCAAAAACCTTTTGATATTCTATATAATAAAGTTGATCACGAAAACATTTCAAGAATTCTAAAGAACACACAAGAAAAAATGTTAGTAACACACAATGAAGGTCGCAGAGAAAAAGAATATCACGTAGGTCAAGTTGTTTATGAGAAAAAACACGGCGAAAGAAATAAGCTAAAAACTAGATATAAAAAACAGGTTGTTAAGGAAAACCTACCTAACAAAGTTATAATAAATAGTAGAAACAGGACTATTCACAAAGACAACATTAAGTTTTAACAAATACCATATTTTTTTTATTAAATTACAGAAAATGCATTTCGTATTACTTTTAATAACATTCGTAATGATAACCACTTCAGAAATAATTGATTACTCCAATCACGAATTTTTCCTGTTCAAAGACAAAAAGGATGTCCTTACCTATGAATCATATGCTGACTTATACCACGTAACTAACTTAAGTTTTTATAAAGAAATAATCAATCTAGAATCAGGATATGTAAGAAAAGATAAAAATACACGGACACAATGGGAAATTACTTACGAAATACAGATAATAGAATTAATTTTGTCACAACTGATACCAAATAGATCAAAAAGGGGAATAAATGAGTTAGGCACTGTTTGGAAATGGTTAGCTGGAACTCCGGATCACGATGATTTCATTAAAATACAGAATAAAATAAATGATTTAATTGACAACAATAACCAACAATTTATTATTAATTCCAAATTGTTTAAAGAGATAAAATCACTTTCCGATCATTTTAAAAACATTTTTATCGATCAAGAATTGCCATTAAGAAAACATCGCCTACGTTTATTAACATTTGACTTACAAAACATTATTGATACTATCACACTGGCCAAAATTGATTTATTCAACACAAAAATTTTAAACAATGAAGACATCAAAGAAATATTAGATCACGAACAACAGCCTGTACTTATTGCAGACTTAATGGACATCGCCATATTCAAAATTGTATTGCATAAAGAACTCTTAATAATTTATATAAAATACCCCGTTATAACAAACAGATGCGAAATTTACTATGCCAGATCCATTTCACATAATGATGGAAAATTACTTATAAGTAATCAGGTCGCAAAATGCGAAAATACCTATTATGAAATATCTAATTTTAAGAACGAAGTTTTGAACAACTATTGTATTATAAGTAAAGATAAGACTTGTTTTACCCGCTTACTAAATGGAGAAAAATCAATTTGCACTAAAATTCTAGAAAAGAATAAGAATATAGATATCATTCAAGAAGGTGCCATTCTAATAAATGGAAATAATATTGTGAACGATTCTCATTTAAATGGGTCATATTTAATAACATTTAACAGCACAACTACAATAAATAATATTTCATACACCAATTCAGAAAACAAAATACTTGAGTACATAACTACCAACCACTTTAAAAACTTAGAAATATCAGAATATATAAAATCAAACAATTCAGAACTTTCTCTTGACAACATTAATATTTTAAACCCATTTATTGAAATTTACAATTGGAAAATTTCAATTTCATTTATATTATTAATTTTAATCATTTTGTATTTCATTACTATATTAATAATAAAAATCAGGTATTATATATTTGTAACCAAACAAAAACGGCCAGAACCAGAAAAACCAAATAATGATGTAGAATTTTTAACAGAATTAAATGAGCGTTTGAACGAAATTAATAATGAAGCGGAACGCGTCATTTTAGAGGGGGGAGAGTTATCCAACCCATGAACATAGCTCCCTTCCACAGTTTATGGTATAAACAAATTTCAATTCTCAATCTCGTCGGCATTTCCTTTGCCTTTGTTTTTGTCATTGCCTTTGCCAGCACTCAGCTACCCGCTAACATAAGCAACCCAAACGTAAACACAGCTTCCGCTTGGAGACCAAGCCACGGCCGACTTATTGCGTATCAATCAAAATTGCATCGATCAGCATAATTGAATTTCACAATGCAGTGGAAAATTTCCAGCATAAAGCTTTTATCGAAAGTTCGGTAATTTTCCGAAAGAAAAGCTTCTGGCCGAGGTTGATTGGATTAGGACTTAGAATTTGAAGATCAGTCTGTAAGAGTCGGGAGTCTGAATCGGGACGAGATCGTCAACAGCTCGAAGTTAAACATAAGTTACCAAGTGTCTCGTAATAGTATAAGTGAAAAAGTTTATCACCAAATAAATGTTAAATAATAAAAAATAAAATTTATTTTTTTAAATAAATAAAGAGTAACAATTTTAATTTGCATGCTTTTCCTTTTATCTTACTGACGATCAAAATCTTTATATACGGTTCATGTATTCCATAAACGCTGGCTATATTTTTCACCTGTAGGATCCATTTGCGTGCACATGTATCTCCCGAAAATTCATTTACTGCATCGGTTGCCATACGCAATAATAAATCCATATTTTGCAAGGCTTGTCCCACTGTATTTCGTTTATTCTCGCCAAATTCTTTGTTGCTTTTCTCACCACTGCCATCTTTGTCGCCGTCTTCGCTGCCGCCAACTTCGTTTTCGTCGCTATTCCCGTCGCCGCTGTTTTTGTTGCGGGCGCCGTCTGCACTGTTGTTCTTGTTACTGCGTACCGCACTTCTGTCGTCATGTTCGCCGTTACTTTTGTTGCTGCGCACAGTGTTCTTCTCATCGTCGTCTTCGTTGCTATCTCCAGCTTCGCCGTCACTTTCGTCGTCTTTATGCTCTCCGTCTTTTGCGTTATTTCTTTTTCCTTTTTGAACATTATTATTGCTTCTTCCGTAGAAATCTTCTTCCTCGCTTTTTAATAATAATTTCAATTGATTTCGCTTTTCGTTTGTTAAATTATTCAAACGCAAAATCAATTCTCTTTTTGTTCCCGTGGTCGGTTCTTTTATTTCACTTAACCACCTTTTTAACTGCTCCGTCGATGCATTGCTTATATTCATTTTTTTTCTTTGGCTCGTGATCGGCCCACTTCTGATATTGTAGGGGTATAATAAGCCCTCTAATTTAAATAACACAGGAACACAGGAATTAGCCTCTTCAGTTTATTCGGCACTTTTCATTTCCAGCTTTAGCATTCGACTGACTCCCTCTCCGTTAGCGATCTGCATCTATGCTTGTTGCTACAGAGCCGATGTTGCGAAACAGAGAGAATGCCACCCGAAAGCGAACCATGACTTAATGTTTATACACTTAATGTTTATATACAGAACATGTTCGAACAGAACATGTTTGCACAGAACATGTTCGAACAGAATATGTTCGAACAGAACATGTTCGAACAGAACATGTTCGAACAGAACATGTGCGAACAGAACATGTTTGAACAGAACATGTTCGAACAGAACATGTTCGAAAAGAACATGTTCGAACAGAACATGTGCGAACAGAACATGTTCGAACAGAACATTTTCAAACAGAACATGTTCGAACACAACATGTTCGAACACAACATGTTCGAACAGAACATGTTTGAACAGAACATGTTCGAACAGAATATGTTCGAACAGAACATGTTCGAACAGAACATGTTCGAACAGAACATGTTTGAACAGAACATGTTCGAACAGAACATGTTTGAACAGAACATGTTTAAACAGAACATGTGCGAACAGAACATGTTCGAACAGAACCTGTTCGAACAAAACATGTGCGAACAGAACATGTTCGAACAGAACATGTTTGAACAGAACATGTTCGAACAGAACATGTTCGAACAGAACATGTTTGAACAGAACATGTTCGAACAGAACATGTTTGAACAGAACATGTTTGAACAGAACATGTTCGAACAGAATATGTTCGAACAGAACATGTTCGAACAGAACATGTGCGAACAGAACATGTTCGAACAGAATATGTTCGAACAGAACATGTGCGAACAGAAAAAGTTCGAACAGAACAGAACATGTTTGAACAGAACATGTTCGAACAGAACAGAACATGTTTGAACAGAACATGTTCGAACAGAACATGTTCAAAAAGAACATGTTCGAACAGAACATTTTCAAACAGAACATGTTCGAACAGAACATGTTCGAACAGAACATGTTCGAACAGAACATGTTCGAACAGAACATGTTCGAACAGAACATGTGCGAACAGAACATGTTCGAACAGAACATGTTCGAACAGAACATGTTCGAACAGCACATGCTCGAAGAGAACATTTTGGAAAAGAACATGTTCGAAAAGAACATTTTCAAACAGAACATGTTTGAACAGAACAGAACAGAACATGTTCGAAGAGAACATTTTCGAACAGAACATGTGCGAACAGATCATTTTCGAACAGAACATGTTCGAACAGAACATGTTCGAACAGAACATGTTCGAACAGAACATGTTCGAAGAGAACATTTTCGAACAGAACATGTTGTACATTTTCGAACAGAACATGTTCGAAGAGAACATTTTCGAACAGAACATGTTCGAAGAGAACATTTTCGAACAGAACATGTTGTACATTTTCGAACAGAACATGTTCGAAGAGAACATTTTCGAACAGAACATGTTCGAAGAGAACATTTTCGAACAGAACATGTTGTACATTTTCGAACAGAACATGTTCGAAGAGAACATTTTCGAACAGAACATGTTCGAAGAGAACATTTTCGAACAGAACATGTTTGAACAGAACATGTTCGAACAGAACATGTTCGAACAGAACATGTTCAAACAGAACATGTTTGAACAGAACATGTTTAAACAGAACATGTTCGAACAGAATATGTTCGAACAGAACATGTTCGAACAGAACATGTGCGAACAGAACATGTTCGAACAGAACATGTTCGAACAGAACATGTGCGAACAGAAAAAGTTCGAACAGAACAGAACATGTTTGAACAGAACATGTTCGAACAGAACAGAACATGTTTGAACAGAACATGTTCGAACAGAACATGTTCGAACAGAACATGTTCGAACAGAACATGTTCGAACAGAACATGTTTGAACAGAACATGTTCGAACAGAACATGTTCGAACAGAACATGTTCGAACAGAACATGTTCGAACAGAACATGTTCGAACAAAATGTAGGGGTATAATAAGCCCTCTAATTTAAATAACACAGGAACACAGGATTTAGCCTCTTCAGTTTATTCGGCACTTTTCATTTCCAGCTTTAGCATTCGACTGACTCCCTCTCCGTTAGCGATCTGCATCTATGCTTGTTGCTACAGAGCCGATGTTGCGAAACAGAGAGAATGCCACCCGAAAGCGAACCATGACTTAATGTTTATACACTTAATGTTTATATACTATGTTGCTATACTACACTTATGTACCTCTAGCCTACTACAATTCGACCATCCTGACATTTAAGATCACCTGATCTTGTCGAAATTTTGAACTTATACTTATTACATTGTTCTTAGTCGGTATTTACATAAAACATTTTTTTTTTTTTTTTTTTTTGTTTTTACTTTTCTTATCTTTAATTATACAAATTTACTTTCTACTCCCTATCCAATGTTTAATATTTTGACTACTCCAGACACCTTGATATGGATTGCGCGCCAATTGAAAACCTTCAACATCTTTAATTAAAAACATATCATTTTTCAATACCTTCTCTATTACATATGGACCCTTATGTTTAGGTATTAGCTTTCTAGCAACTCCTCCTGTACTATCGAAATTCTTAACCATAATGTAATCTCCTACTTTGTACTGCGTACTTTCTTTTTTCTTATTATTATATCTTTTTTCATTATACCTCTGTGCTTTTAATTGCGTTTCCGATCCATTTCTTCTAATATCTTTCAGGTCTCTAATTTCACTAACATTATCTAACTCTTCTAATTTTTGTCTTAATTCATCAACAACTTTTCCCTTTTGTTCAATTCCAAACAACATCTTGCTGGGAGATTCCGCTACACTTCTTTGTTTGGTATTATTCAGAGAAAATTCTACGTCTTCAATAACTGCATCCCAATGCAATCCCTTTTCAATGTCTGTTAATTTAGCTATCATAGGCCCTACTATTCTATTGACTCTTTCTACCTGTCCATTGGCCTGGGGTGAACCTGTCGCTATCTTTATTTTTTTTTTTTTTTTTTTTTTTTTTTATCGCACGGGTCCCACGGCCACACCTCCCGCCCAACCGACCGAGGGGCGCTGCCGTGTATCGTACGGCTCGATTCGCGAGAAGATATAGACGCGATATAAAAAATAGAATAGGAACGAGGAAATGAATATAATGAGGAATAACTATGTTAAATATTAGTGTTAGTAGGATCTAATTATGTAATAGAAAAGATAAAATCGATTGCTTTAATAGCGGCAGAGAGTCAAGATTACAGATAATAGGATAAAGTCTATTATAGTCAGAACATAAAACTCTGTAAGGGTCATGCAACTCATAATTAGATCTACAATGATTTAAGATAAGGGGTATATAGTTTCTAGTGAATCTACTTGGAACCGAGAAGTTAAGCCGACTAATCAAGTCGGGACTCTCAACATCCCCACGAATAAGTTTACAAATAAAGACTGTTCCAAGCATAGTTCTACGGTTAGCTAGGGACGGTAAATTAATTAAAAGTAGTCTACTGGAATAAGGAGGTAATATACGGTTTGCATCCCAATTTAGGCGCCACAAGGCAAAAAGTAAGAAGTTTTTTTGGACCGATTCAATACGGTCCGAGTGGACTACGTATTGTGGACTCCAAACAGGTGATCCACACTCAAGAATCGGACGGACTAGCGAAATAAATAAGGTCTTAGTCATGTAATGATCATCAAATTCCTTAGACCACCTTTTTATAAAGCCAAGCACACCCCTGGGCTTATTGACAATAGTCGAAATATGGTCAGGAAACTTTAGTTTACGATCCAGAAGAACAGCAAGATCATCAACCCGTTTTATTCTGTCCAAAGGGCACCCACTTAGAGTGTAAGTCGTGCGTATTGGGTTGACACGACACAAGGTCATAACTTTACACTTGGAGCCATTTAAGTTTAACATGATATCACGGCACCATATTTGAAATCGGTCTAGATCGGATTGTAAGTCCAAATGGCAAGAAGTGTCCTTGTACTGGAGGCATAATTTAACATCGTCTGCGTACATAAGTACACGCGAATGTTTTATTATTAAGGGGAGGTCGTTAATGAATAAGGTAAAAAGAAGCGGACCAAGATGGCTCCCTTGTGGGACACCGGATGTGACTCGGAGAATAGAAGATAACGAATTTTTAAAGAGGACTTGTTGTGTCCTGCCATTCAGATAGCTTGAAATCCAATTTAGAAGATAAACAGGGAACCCAATAAGATCAAGTTTTTTTATTAGAAGGTAATGATTAACAGAGTCAAATGCTTTACTAAAATCAGTGTAGATGACATCTGTTTGAAGATTATTTTTGAAACCCTGTATTACAAAAGAAGTTAGCTCCAAGAGGTTAGTGGTTGTAGATCTGCGTTTCATAAAACCGTGTTGACACGGTGATATGATTGATCTACAAAGGTGCTGCAAATGAGGAGTGATAACATTTTCGAAAAGTTTTGGGATAGCCGACAATTTAGAGATTCCTCTGTAATTGCTTGCATCCAGTTTGCTACCTTTTTTATGAAGAGGAATCACAAAGGACTCCTTCCATATATGAGGGAATTGTGAAGATTCCAAAGATAAGGTAAACAGTTTTAGTAGAGGCTTGCACAAGGCTTCCGCACAGAATCTGAGCACACACCCAGGGATTCCATCGGGACCTGGCGAATAGACCGGTTTAACACGCTGAAGATCGTTAAGCAGTGAGCTTTCGTTTATAGTGGGGCAAAATATTAAATTCGACTTAGATACCGCATAAGAGTATGGCTGTTCGGAATGAGGTAAAGTTGAATATGTTGTTTGAAAAAACTTGGCGAATAGATCGGCTATTGCCTGATCCGATGTAACCGTAGTGTTTTCAAAGAATAGCGAGGAAGGGTAAGAACTTGTTTTTCGCTTAGTGCTAACGAAATTATAAAACTGTTTCGGATCCTGTGCAAACTGGAACTTACAACGGTTTAAATAATTTTTGTAGCACTGAGCATTAAGCACGGTAAAGTTTAACCGAGCGCTTAAATATTTACAAAGGATGGACTGAGAACCGGTATTTTTAAATTTCATATAGAGTCTGGACTTTACATTTCTTAGGTGTGTCAACTCTTTATTAAACCAGGGAGGTTTAGAGGTTGACGGATAGTACATCGGAACACAAGAGTCAAAAAATGATTTAATTGCGGTATAAAACATATTAATCGCATCCGCCATTATGTTGCAGGAGTAAAGATCGGACCAATTAAAGCCAGCTATAAAATTGTTTAGCCTCCGAAAATTTGCCTTGCGAAAACAGGGAATTCGCTTTGTAGATTTCTCTGAATTTACTTTTAATACCGTACCTAAGTCGATTTCCACCTCGAAAGTAGGATGATATTGATCTTCAGGTTGAGTAAGAGGTACTACCCTGGACAGAAACACACTTTCAGGACTTGTTACAAAACATAGATCCAAAAGTCGACCAAGAGAATTTTGAATATAATTAACTTGCGACAGTGATAAGTCGAGCAAGCCGTCAATAAAGTCATGTTGTGCTAAAGGGAGAAGGATATTCGATTGTTTTTCTGGGGACCATATTGTGCCAGGTATGTTAAAATCACCTAGAACTACCAATTGGTCCCTGTCAGAAAGTTTATTCAAGATGGACTGGATAGCGGACAGATGATTCTGATATTCAGGGAATTCAGAAGATGGCGGAATATAGGAGCACGTAATATAAACTGATCTGTCGGAAAAAGACAGCTTTACACATACGAATTCCGAGTTACGGGAATCGTCCAAAATTAACTCCTCCGACGCGAGGGTAGATCTAACCGCAATTAACACTCCACCTCCCCGTCTGGAGGGACGGTCAAACCTATATATAGTGTACATACCTGGGAAGACTTCGGAGTTGAGTATCTCCGGCTTTAACCAAGTCTCTGTGAGCACTATAATATGGGATGCAAATGAAAGACTATCACAATACAATTTGATTAATTTGCTACGCAAGCCTCTAACATTTTGATAGGAGATAGTAAGTTTTGTAGTTAGTTTTTTGAAGAGGAAGAAGATGAAGAGGCGGATGGTGTAGTGTTCTGGCCACGTGAGGGAAGTTTAATTCCCACGGGCACCTTTTTCTTATTTTTGGTCTTAGCTTCAAACTCTTTTACCACCATACTATCCGGCCAAAAATCACCCGAACATATGGTCGAAAGAGCTCGTTTGGGACAGTTATCTTGAAAGATGATATGTCCCTAGCGTAAGAGAAATTAAATTTTTCCACTTTTATATTATCGGCTTTTGTTTTGTCTTGTATATAAGACAATACATCCGACGATGTTTGATCAGGGGAAAGCCGAGAAACAAAAATTTGTTTCTTTAGTGGAACCACCGCGAGGGGTTTTGGCGCTGCAGATTGTATTTCTGAAGCGCCAACTTGTGCCGGTAGTCCGGACTCAATGTTCCCTTGTGGTGGTAAACTAATCGAGACAGGTGGAATCACTGGTTGAGAGACCAGTGCAGACAATTCGGCATTTTTAGCAATCACAGGGTGGGGTCCATCCACAGCTGATTGATCGGATTGCTCCGAATCTTTTTTAGCTGCCGATCTTAGCAGCATATGTGGATTTGCTGCGATTGACAGCTGATCAGTTGTGGAGTCCTGTTGATAATTTGCCCGTGGTTGCGGGGCCTTAGGTAGCCTACCACCAGCGGCTTTTTTGCGATTTGGAGATTCATCTAATAGCTTAAGGCCATTAAACTGTGAATTAAGCGCGGAAAGAAGATCATCGGCTCGACGAAAACTATATCTAGCTACGCCAAAACTGTTGATCAGTTCATTCAAGCCACCTTTAGTTTGGCGCATAAACGATTTCATCTCGTTCGCAACCACAAGGCAAGCATCACAACAGTAATTTAGATTTTTACCCTTGGCTAGGTCATCACTTGTACGGCCATTAAAACCAGCGCACTTAGTATGCACCATTCTATCACATAGCCAACAAGTCATTTTTGGCTGCTCAGGTTTTATAACCTGGCAACAATTTTTATAAAAGCAGACGACATTTACGGTTTCCATGTTCAACTGAAATCAGACCACTGTGCGTGCACGAAAACACAAGACCAAAACTTTCAAGCGAGCTGTTAAAAGAACCGCACGAGAGCAGTCTGCACGCAGAGAAATTTAGATTTTGTGTGGGAGAGCGAAAGAGAGAGAGAGAGAGTGAGAGCGCAAAGTGCAGTTTATGTGCATGCAAAAAAAAAACAACACCAAACACCACTGCGAACAACGCACAAAAAGGGAGAGTAAACAAAACAAAGAGACGAAAAATGCAAACTACTTTGTATATTTGTTTAAACTACGGCACAAATCACAAAAGAATCACTCGCGAAGCGAACGGATCTTTAATAATTATGTTTAAATATATGATAATTACAGAAAATTATTTAAAAACCACGGCTGGTTTAACAAACACAAAATAAAAAACCGGGAGCAAAAAAAACACGACCGTTCGCTTTGAAAGCTAATAGACGTTATGTGTTTAATATTATACTCTTCCATACATTTTGCAAAATCTTCGGATGTAAAACAGGTCCCCCTATCTGATACTATAACTTTCGGCCTGCTATATGATCTAAAATAATCCTTTAAAGCTAGAATTACTTCCTTTGTGTTCGTTGTTTTTTCCTATATGCCTAACAACTTTTTCTTTCATATTCGAAAACCAATAAGTCTTAACAATAGCATCGATAACCTTATCTCTCCCTAAGTGACCTAATTCATTGTGATATTTATATAAAATTTTTTCTTCCATTTCTTCTGGTACACAAAACAACAATCTTCCACCATTTGCCTTCCTATAAAGTACACCATTTCTCATTTCAAAAATTTTATCTTCCGTTTTCTCTAACTTTTTCCTAATATCTTTCAACTTTTCATCTTTTGCTTGACAAATAATTAAATTATCTTCAAAACTATTAGTTTCTATCACTAATATGTTCGTATTTCTGCTCAATGCATCCACATGCTGCATATGCTTTCCTGCTTTATGAACTAACTCAAAATCGTACTCTAATAGTTCTAATGCCCACCTTGCAATCCTAGGATTTAATTCTACTCTATTTAACGTTAGAGTTAATGCGTTGCAATCCGTAACAATTTTAAATCTCTTTCCCTGTACATAGATTCTAAATCTTCTTAATGCATACAGGATGGCCAATGTTTCAAGTTCAAAACTATGATATTTGGCCTCATCCTTTGTTGTGGCTTTCGAGTAATAAAATATAGGGTGCCATTTCATATCCTCTTTTTTTTGCAATAACACTGCACCAAAGCCTTGTGCACTTGCATCTGTATGTAACTCTATTTCATCCTTATAACAATGTAACCCTTACACTGGAGCTTCCACTAACTTTTTCTTAAGTGTCTCAAAACATTCTAACTCTTTTTCTTCAAACGAAAATTCTTTGTCTTTCTTCAATAAGTCATATAAAGGTTTTGCTATCGTTGAAAAACCCTTAATGAATCTTCTAAAATATGAACACAATCCTAAAAAGCTTCTGACATCATGCACCTTATCTGGTACTGGAAAATCTCTAATTGCTTCTATTCCTTGTCATTGGACTGTATTCCCTTACTTGTTATTAAAAATCCTAAGCAGGAGGCATCCTTAAAAATTCAAACTGTCCTAAAGGCGTCATAAATGATGTATATTTCATCGATTCCTTATTAACAAAAACATGAAAGTAGCCATGTTTAAGATCTAACTTCGAGAATATCGTTTTATTTACTAATCTATCCAACAAATCATCAATCAATGGTAAAGTATAATTATCTTTGACCATTGTTTTGTTAAGTTTTCTGTAATCAACACATAATCTTAGGTCTCCTGTTTTCTTTTTCACTAACACTATCGGAGATGCATACTCTGAATCACTCGGTTTAATAATTCCGTTTTTTAGATACTCATCTAAGATAATCTGCAGCTTTTCTTTTTCAGTATATGCTAATCTTCTAGGAGAACAACTAAACGGTTTCGGGTCATTTAATCTTAATTGTATTTCACACCGAATCTCCGGTTCATTCGGTCTTTCTTTATTAACATAACAGTTTTCTACCAACTCAATAAATTGACATTTCATATTATGATCCACCTGATCACTTATTTTGTAATCAATTGAGTCATCTATTACATTAATTTCAAGCATTTCCCTCTCCGCTGTGCTTATTTCAGCATTGACAGCTTTCTCTAATTTATTTTTAACCTTGTCACTAATCATTTGACTTTTACTACTACCTTGACTAACACTATCGCTAACTGTTTTACTATTGTTGTACATATTTGTTTCTTCTAGCATTTTATCGCTTTTCTTGTTACATCGACTTCCAATTTTATCCACTGTAATCATTTTCAAGGTGTCCAGATTCAAGCATAAGTTGCATGCTTCCATAAAATCTCTTCCCAATACTACATCATGACTCATAGACTCGTTTGCCACTATTATTAGATTAAAGTGTATTTTATTCAAATTTTTCATAACGTAACACAATATTTTTCCATATGTTTTCAAGGAACTTTTGTTTAATCCGTAAAATGAACTTAAAACTGGTACTTCAATAACATCTTTTACTAATTTTGATGAACGAAATGGGGCTTCCCGTGTCTATGAGGCATGCTGTAATAAGTTTTGATTTAGAATTGTTCATAAAATTAATTGCAAAATATCTTACGTAATTGTTTTCATCTTTATTCTTGTTTTTTCAGGCACTTTGCTGCAAAGTGCCCCATCTCACCACAGGCATAGCATGACCCTTTTTCGCGCTTTGGCTTCCTGCACTCTTTGGCCCAGTGTCCCTTCGAATTGCAATTGAAACAACGCAAGAGTGTGCTGTTATTATTGTTCACCGATGCCACCTTCTTGTCTGCTTCATCCATTTTCGGTAGTTTCACTTCCGCAAATGCCCGCTTTATGTATGGATATATTCAAAGCATTGGATACGGGCTTGGTTACGTAGCATTTGATTCGGAATACCTTCAATGAGGAGCGCCACCAATTCTTCATCATCCATTTTTATTCCATGCGCAAGCATCACCTTATCGTCTGCATAAGCAACAAAGCTTTCGCCCGCTGTCCATTTTCGTTCCTCAAATTTTCGCCTTGCTTCTAACTTCGACTTCCTCTCACCAAACATTGATATAAGCTCAGCCGACAACTGCTCTGTTGGTAGCAATACACGTTCTGGATCTGCATGTAACCACATGCATGCTTTTCTTTTATCTACTGACGATCAATCTTTATATACGGTTCATGTATTCCATAAACGCTGGCTATATTTTTCACCTGTAGGATTCATTTGCGTGCACATGTATCTCCCGAAAATTCATTTACTGCATCGGTTGCATACGCAATAATAAATCCATATTTTGCACAGCTTGTCCCACTGTATTTCGTTTATTCTCGCCAAATTCTTTGTTGCTTTTCTCACCCATGCCATCTTTGGTCGTCGTCTTCGCTGCCGCCAACTTCGTTTTCGTCGCTATTCCGTCGCCGCTGTTTTTGTTGCGGGCGCCGTCTGCACTGTTGTTCTTGTAACTGCGTACCGCACTTCTGTCGTCATGTCGCCGTTACTTTTGTTGCTGCGCACAGTGTTCTTCTCATCGCCGTCTTCGTTGCTATCTCCAGCTTCGCCGTCACTTTCGTCGTCTTTATGCTCTCCGTCTTTTGCGTTATTTCTTTTTCCTTTTTGAACATTATTATTGCTTCTTCCGTAGAAATCTTCTTCCTCGCTTTTTAATAATAATTTCAATTGATTTCGCTTTTCGTTTGTTAAATTATTCAAACGCCAAAATCAATTCTCTTTTTGTTCCCGTGGTCGGTTCTTTTATTTCACTTAACCACTTTTTAACTGCTCCGTCGATGCATTGCTTATATTCATTTTTTTCTTTGGCTCGTGATCGGCCACTTCTGATATTGTAGGGGTATAATAAGCCCCTCTAATTTAAATAACACAGGAACACAGGAATTAGCCTCTTCAGTTTATTCGGCACTTTTCATTTCCAGCTTTAGCATTCGACGTACTCCCTCTCCGTTAGCGATCTGCATCTATGCTTGTTGCTACAGAGCCGATGTTGCGAAACAGAGAGAATGCCACCCGAAAGCGAACCATGACTTAATGTTTATACACTTAATGTTTATATACAGAACATGTTCGAACAGAACATGTTTGAACAGAACATGTTTCGAACAAGAATATGTTCGAACAGAACAATGTTCGAACAGAACAGTGTTCGCAACAGAACATGTTCGAACAGAACATGTTCGAAACAGAACATGTTCGAACAGAACAAGTTCGAACAGAACAGAACATGTTTGAACAGCACAGAACATGAGAACATGTTCGAACAGAACATGTTCGAACAGAACATGTTCGAACAGAACATGTTCGAACAGAACCAGAACATGTTCGAACAGAACAGAACATGTTCGAACAGAACATGTTCGAACAGAACATGTTCGAACAGAAATGTTTCGAACAGAAATGTTCGAAGAGAACATTTTCGAACAGAACATGTTCGAAGAGAACATTTCGACAGAACATGTTCGAAAGAACATTTTCGAACAGAACATGTTCGAAAGAACATTTTCGAACAGAACATGTTCGAACAAACAGAACATTTTCGAACAGACATGTTCGAACAGAACATGTTCGAACAGAACATGTTCGAACAGAACATGTCGAACAGAACATGTTCGAACAGAACATGTCGAAGTAGAACATGTTCGAACCAGAACATGTTCGAACAGAACATGTTCGAACAGAAACATGTTCGAACAGAACATGTTCGAACAGAACATGTTCGAACAGAACATGTTCGAAAGAACATTTCGACAGAAAGTTCGAAAGAACATTTCGAACAGAACATGTTCGAAGGAAGTTGAACAAAATTTCAACAAACATGTTCCAACAGAACATGTTCGAACAGAACATTTTCAAACAGAACATGTTCGAACAGAACATGTTTGAACAGAACAGAACATGTTTGAACAGAACATGTTCGAACAGAACATGTTCGAACAGAACATGTTCGAACAGAACATGTTCGAACAGATTTTTCGAACAGAACATGTTCGAACAGAACGAGAACATGTTCTGTTCGAACATGTTCTGTTCGAACATGTTCCGTTCAAACATGTTCTGTTCTGTTCGAACATTTTCTGTTCGCACATGTTCTGTGAATATTCTGTTCGAACATGTTCTGTTCGCACATGTTCTGTTCGAACATGTTCTGTTCGAACATAGTTCTGTTCGAACATGTTCTGTTCAAACATGTTCTGTTCGAACATTCTGTTCCTGTTCTGTTCAACATGTTCTGTTCGAACATGTTCTGTTCGAACATGTTCTGTTGTGTTGTTGTTTGAACATGTTCTGTTCGAACATGTTCTGTTCGAACATGTTTTGTTCGAACATGTTCTGTTCGAACATGTTCTGTTCGAACATGTTCTGTTCGAACATGTTCTGTTCGAACATGTTCTGTTCATGTTCTGTTCGAACATGTTCTGTTCTGTTCAAACATGTTCTGTTCGAACATGTTCTGTTCGAACATGTTCTGTTCGAAAATGATCATTTTCTGTTCGAAAATGTTCTCTTCGAACATGTTCTGTTCGAAAATGTTCTGTTCGAAAATGATCTGTCGCACATGTTCTTTCGAAATGTTCTCTTCGAACATGTTCTGTTCGAACATGTTCTGTTCGCAACATGTTCTGCTTCGAACATGTTCTGTTCGAAACTGTTCAAAAATTTCTGTTCGAACATGTTCTGTTCTGTTCTGTTTGAAAATGTTCTGTTCGAACATGTTCTGTTTGAAAATGTTCTGTTCGAACATGTTCTGTTCAAACATGTTCGTGTTCTCTTCGAACATGTTCTGTTCAATGTTCTGTTCGACATGTTCTGTCGAACATGTTCTGTTCGAACATGTTCTGTTCGAAATATTCTGTTCGAAACATGTTCTGTTCGAACATGTTTGTTTCTGTTCGAACATGTTCTGTTCGAACATGTTCTGTTCGAACATATTCTGTAACATGTTCTGTTCAAAACATGTTCTGTTCGAACATGTTCTGTATATAAACATTAAGTGTATAAACATTAAGTCATGGTTCGCTTTCGGGTGGCATTCTCTCTGTTTCGCAACATCGGCTCTGTAGCAACAAGCATAGATGCAGATCGCTAACGGAGAGGGAGTCAGTCGAATGCTAAAGCTGGAAATGAAAAGTGCCGAATAAACTGAAGAGGCTAATTCCTGTGTTCCTGTGTTATTTAAATTAGAGGGCTTATTATACCCCTACAATATCAGAAGTGGGCCGATCACGAGCCAAAGAAAAAAAATGAATATAAGCAATGCATCGACGGAGCAGTTAAAAGGTGGTTAAGTGAAATAAAAGAACCGACCACGGGAACAAAAAGAGAATTGATTTTGCGTTTGAATAATTTAACAAACGAAAAGCGAAATCAATTGAAATTATTATTAAAAAGCGAGGAAGAAGATTTCTACGGAAGAAGCAATAATAATGTTCAAAAAGGAAAAAGAAATAACGCAAAAGACGGAGAGCATAAAGACGACGAAAGTGACGGCGAAGCTGGAGATAGCAACGAAGACGGCGATGAGAAGAACACTGTGCGCAGCAACAAAAGTAACGGCGAACATGACGACAGAAGTGCGGTACGCAGTTACAAGAACAACAGTGCAGACGGCGCCCGCAACAAAAACAGCGGCGACGGGAATAGCGACGAAAACGAAGTTGGCGGCAGCGAAGACGACGACAAAGATGGCAGTGGTGAGAAAAGCAACAAAGAATTTGGCGAGAATAAACGAAATACAGTGGGACAAGCTGTGCAAAATATGGATTTATTATTGCGTATGGCAACCGATGCAGTAAATGAATTTTCGGGAGATACATGTGCACGCAAATGAATCCTACAGGTGAAAAAATATAGCCAGCGTTTATGGAATACATGAACCGTATATAAAGATTTTGATCGTCAGTAAGATAAAAGGAAAAGCATGCATGTGGTTACATGCAGATCCAGAACGTGTATTGCTACCAACAGAGAGCAGTTGTCGGCTGAGCTTATATCAATGTTTGGTGAGAGGAAGTCGAAGTTAGAAGCAAGGCGAAAATTTGAGGAACGAAAATGGACAGCGGGCGAAAGCTTTGTTGCTTATGCAGACGATAAGGTGATGCTTGCGCATGGAATAAAAATGGATGATGAAGAATTGGTGGCGCTCCTCATTGAAGGTATTCCGAATCAAATGCTACGTAACCAAGCCCGTATCCAATGCTTTGAATATATCAATACATAAAGCGGGCATTTGCGGAAGTGAAACTACCGAAAATGGATGAAGCAGACAAGAAGTGGCATCGGTGAACAATAATAACAGCACACTCTTGCGTTGTTTCAATTGCAATTCGAAGGGACACTGGGCCAAAGAGTGCAGGAAGCCAAAGCGCGAAAAAGGGTCATGCTATGCCTGTGGTGAGATGGGGCACTTTGCAGCAAAGTGCCTGAAAAACAAGAATAAAGATGAAAACAATTACGTAAGATATTTTGCAATTAATTTATGAACAATTCTAAATCAAAACTTATTACAGCATGCCTCATAGACACGGGAAGCCCCATTTCGTTCATCAAAATTAGTAAAGATGTTATTGAAGTACCAGTTTTAAGTTCATTTTACGGATTAAACAAAAGTTCCTTGAAAACATATGGAAAAATATTGTGTTACGTTATGAAAAATTTGAATAAAATACACTTTAATCTAATAATAGTGGCAAACGAGTCTATGAGTCATGATGTAGTATTGGGAAGAGACTTTATGGAAGCATGCAACTTATGCTTGAATCTGGACACCTTGAAAATGATTACAGTGGATAAAATTGGAAGTCGATGTAACAAGAAAAGCGATAAAATGCTAGAAGAAACAAATATGTACAACATAGTAAAACAGTTAGCGATAGTGTTAGTCAAGGTAGTAGTAAAAGTCAAATGATTAGTGACAAGGTTAAAAATAAATTAGAGAAAGCTGTCAATGCTGAAATAAGCACAGCGGAGAGGAAATGCTTGA